>NC_133591.1:15584161-15815950 GCF_964106895.1 Numenius arquata
GTTTCTGGGCTGTAACTGCGGTACGTGCAGGCTCTGGGGTACCCACAATTACTGTCTGAAGGCTTAGTACTGTGGGAGAGAAATAGGCAGTTTATTGCATTCGTCCTCCCAGCCTGGATATTTACAGAGAATGCAAGAGCAGCCCGGCTGCCTTTTACCCCAGCCCTCTTTGTAATGCGCAGCATTTATCTTCTTGGACTTCTCTCTCAAAAACTCCCTGTGTATTTAATTTTTTTAAGCTCTACCATGAATGAGCTCTTTCAGGACCTACACTAAATGCAGTGAGGTCTTGCAGCAAGAAGTCCCAGCCCCTTGGATTGTCACGGACCCTTCCAAGAAGCCAAGGGACAGGGAATTATTACACTTATTTCAGGACCAGTCACTACCACTGAAACCTCCAGATTCTGCTGAGCTTTTTCCAGCATACCCTATGTCAAGTCTTGGTGCAGACCCTTTCAGAGGGACGGACTCTCACTGGGATGTGCCCAGGGAATATTGGATAGTGACCACCAAAGAAATATTTTTCAGATTGGCTTTTTACTGGATGAGATTGGACCTGCTTGTGTCTCATAAATCTTCATGCCATCCACTGCCCCTCAGTGCCTGGCCCTTACCCTGCTCGTTAAAGTCTGCTGCAACTCCTAACAATGCTTGGGACACCCTGGGCAAGCTCAGAGACCTGCCCACTATGGTGTTGTTCATACAAATGTCTCAACATCCCAACAGCCATGACAATGTCCATCCTTTGCAATGCAGCAGCCAAACCTACCACCTTCCCAAACCAACCCTTCCCCAGGGTCTCTTCACATTCGGAGGAAGGGAGCTGAACAGTTTATTTTGTGATTGCAGAGATCTGGACTGAATCCCACCAAATGGTTTATGGTGGGCCCCTGCCCATCTGTCAGAGAGTCGGCGTGGTGAGTCCTGACATTGTGCTGTGCTGTACCTTGCATATCGATCCAAACCTAGTGCATCTCTCGATCTGGTGGGGAGATAAACGCGTGGCAGCTCCTGTACTGCTAAACACTGAGTTTGGTAGAGTGCCACCAGGCCTCTGGAGACCCTGCAAGTCTCCAGAAAAGAGAAACATAACATTGCTCGAGAAATGGATTCGTCAGCAAAAGAGAATGGTGATGTTTATTGACATCAATCAAATAAATAAACAAGACAATAAATTTGGAATGGCTGCTGAAATTACTTGGAAGTGCTGTATATTGAATTTTACCTATTTTTATTGTTTGTGGAATGGGCTTCTGTTTTATGTATCATCATCTTTTTGATATACTGATTTTGTATGATTTCATCATGTATCCTGGGAAAAAACAGAGGAGAAAAAAATTATTACCAACCCTTAAATGCACAGATGAACTAGACCAAAATCCCAGAGATAAAAATGAGATTATTCTAACGCAGTGTGACAAAGTGAGGTGGAGGTCATCCTGGGAAACAATGCTGATACTTGTAAGATGAAATGCTTCAGTAGCTTCCATGGCACAACTTTCCTTCTGACTTTCTGAGCACAGTAAATTAATAACCAGGTAATATAATTGTTATAAATCTTCCGGGGTCCTTGTTCTCTAACAGGTTTCTTGTGTGATAAGAGAAGCGGTCCAGGAAAGTGGCTGGTCTGGAGTCTCTTCTCAATATATTTGATTTTGCAGAATCAAGACTTGATTAAGTCCTGCCCAGAGATCTATGCTTTTTGTGTGAATTTTGAAAGATTCTTTAGTTTTACCCAATTGTAATATTTTTTTTTTTCACTTCCGTATAATCCCAGGGAGTTTGGAGCTGGTTTTGGAGCTGTTTTACGTGAGGTCTCAGGGAGTAAGCTTGATTTGTCTTAGTGTCCATATTCACTTCTATCCAAGAGGATTTGTAGAAAGAATTGTAACCATTTGGTATTTGCTACCTGTTATTCTTCTCACATTTTTTGGCTGAAATTTTCAACAATGGGCACATGCAGTACTGTGGGACCAAGGCAGCCAATCCTGATTCCCTGGGGCTGAAAACCAAATTTACTGTAAAAGCAACATAGCTATGTTTTCTTTACTCTCCCTTTTCTCAGAAGCACCCTCTGCCATCTCTCTGGGACAGGCCAGTTTAGTCTGATTTACATGACACCCTCCCACCAGAGTGGATGAATGATTTCCCTGCCCCATCTCCCAGGACACAGCAGGGAGAAACGTGAGCACTGCTGAGCTGGGCAAAACCAAGGACCAGAGCCACAGGACCGAGGGGAGAAGGTTGTTTTGGCAAGACCAGGTCACTGTGCATGGAGGGATGATCAGCTGGAGCACGTGAACAGTCTTGGTCCATGAGGACTGTCAGAGACCCTTGACTTCAGAACTGTGAGCATTTTGATACAGGGACTTATGAATTGCCCCAAACCCTCAATACACTAATATCAGAGAGGAAGGACTAGGAGACAAGCTGGAGACCCCTTTGGGCAAGATGAGCTCCCAAAGCAAAATGTGCTGGGCTGTTTGTGACCCACAGGTGAGGACCTCATCAGGGGACTGGTCAGAAGACACCCTCAGCCAGCACAAGACACTCTTCCCTGCTTTCAAGCAGTTGTGCCAGAAAAGATTCAGGCTAGAAAAGAAGAAGCGTTCAATGTTCAGCTGCCAGCTGGACCCTGAGGTTTACTTTAAATCAGCTCATTGTTCTTCCTGCTTTTCCTAAATGCAGTGGTGCTGGTCCCAGCAGAAGTGTACATGCTAATCGTATAAGGATGTAATAGCTCTGGACTCCCCTTGGAGAGCTCTCTGGCTCCCGCGCCTCTGTTCCACCCCTTGTGGGGAAATATATTAAGGAATTTAATATTATTTGGAAAGCTGATCACAGAAATATGCTTCTTTTCCCCTGGGCGCCATTACAGTCTCATAGTGACATTAGCTTTCCTGTCCACAGGCCCCTGCCAAGTGCTTGCCTGTCCCACTGCTCCAGCATATTTTGAACTCTTTTCAGTTTTATAGTTTCCTTTTTATTTATATCTCCCTGTTATACTCCCCTCCTTCTTCCCCAGCATCTGCAGTCAGGCAAAAAAGCTGGAGAACACCGGTTCCCAGAGGTACCTCCAAAGTTTGAGTAGCTTCTTCCCTGTCACAAGCCTGTCAATAAGGAGCTTGATGGGGTCTCTGCCTCCCAGTCAGGGGTGGGATCTGATTTCCCAGGTTATCAGCATGACACAAGAACAGATTTGTTTTCAAGCCTCTTTATTAAAATTCTGCCTCACACAGCAGAGCTGAATGTTCTCTATTTCAAAAGTTACCTTGTAGTTTGTGTTTGAATAAAAAATGGCATTAGAGACTGAAAGCTGTTTTGGTATTTTTGGTCTTCTGGTTTTAAGGAGAACACAGGGAATTTCCATTTCAAGGCTTTGGAAGACTAAAAGTCCCACCAAGCATGCATATTATTGACTAAAGCAGGACTCTCTGAAAAATAATATACTCCAAAGTACACACATCTCCCTCTGCACTGGTGAGAGAATAAACAACTCATGACTGCTTAACGCGTTACTGGATAGAACCAAAGACGGTTGTGCTGATCATAGTGTAAGAACCCATTTAGAAGAAACATTAATAAGTCTGAGAATGTAAATTCAGCTTTTAACACTATTTAACAGGAGTGAGTTCTACTTTCACAGTACAAGAAGCTGAGCCTTTCTGTGGGCAGAGCAGTGTTCCACGCCATGCTGGAGGCTGAGAGAAGATGTTCCCACACGTTGCTTTTGAGGGGTTATGGGTAAAATAGAAAGGGCATTCAGAAGCTGTAAAAAGACCCTTCAGTGATGTGAAGATTGCACTTAGTTATTTAAAGCTGGTGAAGAGCACACTCCTTCCAATATACCACACCATCAGCAAATTCATTCAGTAGTGAAGCTGGTGAGGACATGGTAGATTTTTGGGTTTTTTGTTCGCTGTTTTTTTGGTGGTTTTGGGGGTTTTTTTGTTTGTTTTTTTTTTTTTTTTTTAGTGAGAAAAGCCTCACCTTTTAGCCTTGTTTTCTGAGTAAATGAGTTTTATGTGAGTGGGATATCTGTTCACTTCCCTGTCTCTTAGTTTCTTTTCCTGATTATTGGAGAATGCATGAGGCAATTGAGCAAATTTGACACAGAAGTAGAGGCTTCAATGACAAGCAGTTCAAGGGAAACCCAGAAGAGTTTTTCCACAAACACGGTTAAAATCCAGCCCTTACCTGTTTCTACAAGGAGTAGCATTAAAACACCGAGCCACAGCCTGCGTGTTGGTTCAGGGAAACAAAGAGAAGAGGAACATGGAGGGCTGAAAATACAGGAAAATAACAGAAATCCAGGAGAATTCCAGATGGAAGAGATGGGGGGGATGTGGGTCACACATCCAAAGGTAATCAGATGATAAGTTGTTCTAAACTGGAGTGGTGGAAATAAAAAAAATAATTAATTTTCTAAGTATATTTGTGTTTCGATTTGGATCTTGAAAGGCCAAGAAATAAATGCAATGATTTGGAGACTGAAACGAGAAGAAATAAATAAAACCCAGAAGATAAAATGCCAAAACACAGATTTAGATAAATCTCTATTTTTGAGAAATATATTTTGCAGTAGATGTGAAGTGCAAGACTCTCTCACACTACAACATGTATGCACAGGCCCAGACAGAAGTATTTACATTAGCAGGTTTGGGAAGATTTCTGGAAAAAACAAGTTTTAGGAATTTTCACTGTCCTGTCCACACCTGTTAGACTTCTCACACTATAAACTTCTGAATGATAGAGTTCACTGCCAGGATGTTTCCCAGAAAATCACTTTTCTGTAAGAAAATCCTAAGCACATGCCAAAAACATAATTAATTGTGTCAGTCTTTCTTATTGGTCTTCTAAAACTAAAATTATGTCTGCACCCTCAGCAACACCTTCACTAGGGTCACAGCTATGTCACCAGTCCCAACGAAGTGTAATGTCTTGATTTCTGCCTGCCATAATAAAGTTGCAGCAGCACAAGACCACTTAAAACCATAACTGTATACTTTCGGATATGGGATCCATCTGATCTTTTTGCTGTTTGGACAGCACAAACTCTGCTGAAAATAGTTAATTAATGGAATGACTAGTTTTAAATTCTTTGCTCAACTCTGCTTGTGGCCTTGAAAGAACAAGGCATAATCAGTGCAGTTCCTAATTAATGATACATTTCCAGACACTCCAAATCAGCAGTTAATGTTTAGGAGGTTCATTGCTTTTGTGTGGCCGGTGCATGGCTGGGAAATGAGGGTGCCTTGTGCCAGTGCTTCCAGGAGTTAGTGGTCCTTGAAAAGACACCTTTGCAGATGATGAAGCATTGGAAAGGCCCTGGGAAGGATTTTGCAGCAGCATCCTTAATGGCAGAAAGGATAATTCTGTGTTTAATTCAAGTGAGGTCAATCCAAAGAAAATTGCTCAGCAGGCTTTATCGGTGCTGTTGGGATGGATAAATTACACAGACACCTGAAGTCTGTTGGTAAAAAAAACACAACAGGCTTTCATTGCAGCTGCACTGAGTGCTTAGCATCTGTCTCCACCTCCCAGCTATCCAGGTGGTGCAAACAAGGCAACCTGTGGTGGCTGCCCTGGGCAGGTATGCTCTGCAACTACTTTGAGCGCTACATCCATCAGTCAATGAGCGAAGGAAGGCAGGGAAGGGGCCAATTATATTCTGTGAAAGACCCTAAGGCTACACAAGCAGACATGTGGTTTTAATCTCTCTTTGACCTGATGGGATCCAAAGAAGATGGAAATGGGGCTACACTTCAGTCCTACCAGACCGAAGTCAGGCCTTGGTCCAGAGAAGTATGAGAGTCATTGTGCTGGAGAAAGAATGAAGAAACAGGCTGAATAATGGGAAGCCTCTAGCAAGTGGGGTGCTCCTGACTCTCTTTTTGCATCCTATCCAATGACCTTTCAACATATCATGTATAAGCATACAGGACTTTGCTTCCCAGAAGACCGATTTTAATTGGTTATAGGAGTGCAGCCATGCTGTCCCAGGTCAGAGCTCCCCTGCCAACAGCTCCTCTGCTGCCCTTCATGACCATGTACCTCCTAGTAGCTTGGTCTTGTGCACTGCTATGGCTCCTTCACCTTTATCCAGAAGTCCAGCACTGATTTTACAGTGAGGAGAACTGCACCTTTAAATTGCTTCTGGGACAGTGGCTCTAAAACATGTGCTCTGTGACATCACTTTCATTTTTTTTTGACCCCTTTCTCAGATTGCCAGCACCCTGAGTCCTCACCTCTGCTGCTGCTTCCTTGCCCTTTCCTGGACCATCCTTTTAGACCCAGACTACCACCTCCTCCTATCTCCCACTTCCAGTCCCTGCTCCTGCCTCCTCAGGCTGCCACAGATAACTCATCGTCTCTTTCCCTGGATCCTTCTCCTGCCTCCACGTCTCCCAGCCCTCTGACATGACCTCCTCAAGCTCACCTGGCAGACACAGGCTGGGTGCCTCGCTGAGAAGGTCATGTCTGCCAGGGAATGTCAGAAAAGCTACTCTGAACACGTGTGTCAGGAAGGGGAATCGGGTGCTAAGAGCAGTTGAGTTCCTGAGTGGCAGACAAATTTGGAGATGCCTTTCTAGTATTGCCACAAGTTGATGTCAAAGCTCCATTGAGAAAATGTGCCTGCTCATACTGAGTTCAGTTTGCTGACAAGAGACTGCTTGTGCCCACAACGTCTTGTTGAACTACTGGAGTGTTTTGTAAACAGCTGCTGGACAAGATGGCATGGACAGAAAAAGACACTGGTGGAAAACCAAGACCTGGGAGCACTCCTGCACGGCTGGGAGGGGAGCTCAGCGTGAGACCTGGTGTAGAAGCTGAATGCAGCAAACTACACCTGGACCTACAATTCCCACAACTGCTCCAGAGGCTGGGGAAACTGGAATCTCCTCACAGAATCAAAATCCAACAAGTGCTCAAACCTTTGTGCTTACGCAGTCTTGCTCGCTGCTCCTTCCTGTGACTGACACTGGAAAAAAATCCAGCTGGAGGTGGCATGTGGACCTGGCTGTGGAGGCAGAACAGTACCAGAGCACAGCCAGGATGAGCTGGATGGTGCCGAGGTGGTGACAACGGAGGCAGTAACTTTCTCCTTCTGCTTTCCATGGATGGGGCTGTGCAAGAGGGACGTCCATGGCAGAGACCAATGCACCCAGCTTTCCAAGTCACAGGGAGCAGCAGGGCTGGACCTTCTTGCTGTTCTGATTTCTGGCTCTTAGGGGATAACAAGGAGACAGACCCCTGCTCTCACTCTGTAAGGCCACCCCAACCTCCAACGTAGGGTATGGGTTTTGGTTCTTTGCCGTGTACCTTGGATTTAAACTTCCCCTTTCAATCTGCATAAGCCCAGGTCCAAGGGCTGACTGAAGAGAGTTGAAAAATAGTAATGTACTTTCTGAAAAATGTTGGAAAGTCTCCTTGACCTGTACTCAGTAAAGCTAAACTACAGAGGGGCTTTAGAGACTGGTAGCTATCAGCCATAATGGAGCTCACCTCATCTACTTTGCCCTGCAAAAGTCAGGAATCTAGTCTGAGATAGTTGCCCAAGCTCCCTCTGCAATCGGTGGAGACACAGGGATGAAATCATTTACCCCTAGAAATGCCCATCTAACCCAGGAACAGTACACTACTAGCTTAGATCAGGCATTAACACCCGCTCATCCAACATTTAATTTGATAGAAAACTGCAGTCACAGTGGCTGCAGGGCTAGAACCTGGTATCAGCTCCACTAGGGACCTGCAGATGCCTGGAGGGATCGTCAAGGCAGATTGAAAAATATTAAATGATCTATGGTCCTGGGAGCATCCGCTGCACAAGATGTCACTGTGGGTATGTACAGCACAGAGCAGCGCAACTACCAGAGGTGTTCCAGAAAACCTCATGAGCACATGAGTTTTCTGACAGACAAGATATGGCAATAATGACACAGAGTCATCTGTGTTGCTTGAGAAGATCTCAGACAGACGCTGACCAAGAAGAATTACATTGCTAAGCATCAGAAGGATTCACAGCCGAGAGGGAAAGGGAATCTCACAAGCCCATGTGATGGGGAGCAAGGGGTCTCCGGCACTGATGGAAATGTGTTTGGCAGTATTGGGTGGTGCTAATGTCAGCCACTAATAGTTAATGGTACATCTGGTGGGAGCGACCTGTCCAAGGAACAGACTGGAAATGGTGGTTCCATCGTGCAAGGCTTGTGTTGCACAGTGCTGGCCAGGGAAAGCTTCAGGGACTTGGCTCTCGGTGCTTCCTGAAAATCCACAGTCTCATCTCTGCAGAGCTTCTGCAAAGAGCCCAGGAATCATCTTCCCCAACATCGTGTTCTCTGCTCACCTCCTGTCACATCTTCCTAACCTGGTGACCCAGCTTCTCGCACAGCCCTGTTGGGCAAGGACCCAGCCCCTACCTGCCCCAGCCTCAGCCAGAGGCACTGGGCTCCCCTGGAAATCCCTCCCAACCATGCTGATGGGTGAGCATCCTTGTCACCACATACAAATATACAGTTGTATGAAGCCTGTTTGGGTAACAGGCTGCCCAAGTCTGCTCGAAAAAGCTGAAGAGGGGGGCTTTTCTTCGTCTTTTTAAGAAAAAATAACGCTAATGAGCTGAATTGTCTCCCTGAAACAACAGAGTGATTATCCCACATGAGGATAAGGAAGGGAACATAGGTGTAGAATCAGCATTTCTGAAGGAAGACTCCTGAGAGTTGCCCAGCCTCGGAAAGAGCTTGAGCCGGATTTTATAATGAGGTTTTGCAGAGACATATCACTGGTTTTTCCTTTCTTTTTTTTTTTTTTTTTCCTGTGCGGAGTTTAGATGGAATGACAGCAGGACAGAAAAGTGCCCAGCCACAGACCGCTTTCTGTGTTACATTATTCAATAATAATCAAAGTGTTCATTCATTTAGAAACAAATCTCCTCCAAATGAAACAGTCACGCTTGGCATGTTGGATACAGCCCTGTATGCATGCACAGAAATGGAACAAATTTCCAACCTGAAAAAAATTTTTTATATTAGTATGAAATGTAAGTCATTTGTCTTATTCTATGTGAAGTTTATAAACAGACACAGTTGGAAGAATCTTAATGGGATGAAGAAAACATTTTAGACTCTAAAGATCAGGTTTGGGAAGATTTTAGAACCAATTATTCTTTTCCCAAAAATCAAAATTCAGTGCCACTGGTATTTATGCAGACCCAACAAGAAAGCTTTCTCATCCACACTGCTAGTCATGTTGTTGCAATAAAATTCCAAATGCTATTTCCTCTGGCTGCTCTTGCAAACCATGGTGCTGGTCTGGCATACATCAGCACAGATGTTTTGGCAGGAAAAGGTGGTAATGAATTGAAGTTGTTGCTAATATTAAAATTAGCTGTTTTCATTTCAACTTCCTACAACCCCCAGGAACAAAATCAATCCCAATTTGCCAGCTGAAGGGCAAACTTCCAAAAATGAAGCAGCACTCATTTTCAGCTCCCATGAGGGTTCTGCAAACAACAGAGAAGGGAAGGAACGTAATCCCATTGCTTGTTATACCTTTCTTAAGGCAGAAAGTATTGGAGAGACTCTGGAAATCTGAATGATTTTCCATGACAGAAGGCAAGGAGGTTCCTTTGCAAGGAGAAATTGGACAGGCTCAGGCACACTGACTTCGTGGTCTTCCATCTACCTAAAGCATTTCCCACTACAGCTCCTAATAGGAATTGAACTCATGAATCTACCCTGATCAACAGCCTGCCATTAGTAGGAGTGGGAGATCCCTTCCCCTCAGAGATCAGCTGAGATCCTCACCTGTGACCACTACTGATGCCTCCAAAGAGCAGAACTTCAACGTTATGATGCGATTACTGCTGGCAAGATGATGAAGCTGCTGATGTCAGCTGAGAAAACAAGCCCAGATGGAGGTAATTAGGACATGTTCTGGGTCATCCTCTGTGGCCACCTTCTTCCTCAGTCTTTAAAGTGGGAGATGCTCCCCAGGAAAGAGACAGAGAATGAAGAGAGAGAAAAGGAGTTACAGAAGATATAGAAAGCTTTACTCTGAGATCTAGGATGCTATTTAGTAAATACAGGCACAAAATACTGCTGGGGGTCAGAGGGGCATAAAGTCCTCTTTGATTTGCTCTTTGACATCTCTGAGGAGCTCCGGGCTAGACTTCTCCAACAGCACAGTCTGTGTACTGTACTGACTCTGAGGGGCACAGGATTAGACATGAGAACAGTCTGATACACACTGGGTGTTAGATCATCCCAGCATTATTTGTCCATGGAGGCAGCTGGAAGGGAAGTGTGTGGGGAAAGCTGATAGCGGGGGACTCAAGCAGTGCCTGTCCACCTGCATGCACCAGCTCCAGGCAGCGATGGCATAAACCTGCCCCAGATGTTCTAGGTCTCTCCTGCTATCAAAGACCATAGAGTCAAGGAGTGTTCAAAACATTGCTGGTGGTGCTATCAACAGGAACAGGAGTAGCCATCAATTCCCCAGCCTGAAAACAGTGCTTGGAGAGAGCAGCTGGCTCTCCCTGCCATGTATTAGCCCTGGTAGGCTGCACTCCACAGCAGCCAGCCAGGAGGTAGCCAGCCTCCGGGGAAAAGGCTTCAGTCATCACCCCTCAACATTTTGTGTTTCTGCGCTGTGCTGTTTCTAGCCAGCTTTTCTCCATCGGGGTTCCTCACCCTTCAAAGGCTCTGGGTGGTGAAGACAGTGTAAAGATGGATCTTCAAAAGCTTTGCAGTAAGTTAGAGAGTTTCTATTTTGCAGTTATAATTAGTAGAACATGTCTTCTGAGGTGGGATTTGATGTTTCTTTGTGCTGGGTGGACCACGATGTGTGGCTTGAATGCGGTGATTTAGAGATGCTTGGAAGTGATACATAGATGGTCTGGTGGATTTTGGCATAGGTCAATGTGCAGTCCATGCCCAACAAAGCTATCAATGCCAGCAGCCCGTGGGGCCCAGGTTTTTGACCGTTAACCAGAGCTTATGTAGCTGTGCAGATGCCTGACTCAGACCTCTGCTTTATGCTATGGTGTCCTATGGGTTGGTAGCGAGGGAGGAACTTCCTGTGCTTAAGACTTACTGTCTATTAAGAACACACAGCATTTGTACCAGCAGCAGGAAAACAAAGGAGTAGGTAGTAAAACAGGACTGAATACTCAGCACATTTCCATGATGAAGCACAGCTTTAACTGAGGAGTAATTTGGAAGAAAACCACTACGACCAACACATATCAGAGAGAAGAAAATGGCTGAAGCACAGACCTCAGTGGCCCAAACAAGCTTGGACAGGACTTAGTCCAGGGAGAGATCTCCTGCCTACCTGTTTGCCTTCCTGACACTGGAAATAGAGGAGAATTGCAGCCAATTTTCCATCATTTCCAGCGTGTGCTTTGAACCATGTGAATAACTCGCACAGGAACAGAAAAATAAGCAACAGGAGGAGGCCTTTGTCTCCTTAGGAGGGAGATTACACCATGAAAAGGCAGGACTTGTGTTGGCAGGAATCTGTGTCCAGCCACACAACCAAGAGAGACAAGGCTGCAGCCTGCTATAACTTAGTTGCCATCGGCTTCTATATCTATATGCCAAATGGCATGAGCATATCTTCCAGCCCCTTCCTCACTGGTACCTGATAACCACCACAGCACACTGTGGGCGTGAAGGGATCGTGATTCCTCTTCACAAGGTGTTTCAAGTGAAAAGAGTTGAAGCTTCTTGTGTTCCCCTCTCTGCCAGCCCCCTTGCTCCCCTGTGCCCCATATGCTGCTTTGGCCACTGCAGCTGAAATTCTTGGATCTCTGTGACTTTGGTCTTCTAAATAGCAGCATTTTGTCATCAGTCAATAATCGTTCCATAGCTGCTACTGTCTTATGTGAAACTAAAATAGTTCTGACCTGGACTTAAAGGAAATGTCACACGCCTCAGGCCAGTGTGGGAAAATTGATCCTTGTGATGACAATTGCACAGCCATGGAGATGTACTTTTGCCAGCTGGAAATGCCGTCTTCCCTCTGCTTCATGTTCTCACATGTGCTTGTAGGGCTGTCGTGCCTGTGCCATGCAGACTGCTTCTCCCTTTGACTTCCCCCAAACCCATCTCCCAATTAATTGACTTGCCTTATTAAGAACTAGGACTGTGTGTTCTCATCTCTGGGCAACAACTCCAACACCTCTAAACCTTGTTCAGGCCTGACTGATAAGGTTCTGGGCTCCTGTCTCACCTTTTTCAAGCTGCAACCTTGCAATATAAGGGTTGTGATGCTCTTCATCATCTGCATCACCCTCAGTTTTGTCTTCCCATGACTGTCCTTTCAGTCATCCTGCTGCCAGGGCGCAGCAGAGCTGCCAACACAGAAATGCCTAGAGAGGAGGCGGTTGCTTTGCCTCTAATCCAAGCAGAGGTGTGTGTCCCAGGGGGAGGATGTTGATACACATGACAATGCCCTGCAGAGAAGCCCCATTCACACTTTAACTGAGAAGCATTTTAATTAATTGTCAACATTTTTTTAATATATAGATTTAGCAGCTCTGCCTGAGTAAATGCTGTTTGAGAGATTAAATTCTGTTTGGATTAATGGCCTCTGACAGCTTTTTCTCTGCAAACAAAGTGGGTTTGAAGTGTAATAAAACAGAGTGTGGGATGCATCGAACATGGAGAGCTGTTCGAGCTGGCAGCCAAGTGAAACATCAGCAGCCTCCATCCAGAGGAGCCCACAGACAAGCACACCTTCCAGGCACAAAGGTTTTTATCTGATGTGGCTTCAGGCTCTCCAAATGCCTCAGCCTCCCGTGCAGTCGCTGGTGGCAAAGCACAGCAGTCGTGTGTACGGAGTTTTTGAACGCAGGGCTATGGGGCTGACATCTGCAGCATCTGCACAAGGTGGATACTGAGCAGCTTTGTTTATTCTCTTTGTGCCATGGTTGAGAGGAGACTAATCCACAATACGATCACATAAACAGGTGGGATCTACTACCCAGAAAAGGCCAAAGAAGAAATGATGCTTATCCTAGGGCTGTAAGGGACTCTGAGGAAGATGTGGTTTTTCCCCATGCTTGTAGCCAGCTCCCAGCTGGGTCAGCCTTTTAGGTAGATCATGATAATGATTAGTAAAACCTTTCTACCAAGGCACTGTTTCTTTTTCATATGCAGTCCAAATTCCATGTTTTTGAGGCTGAGGAGCAATTAGTTTAGCACCCAGACCATTTAGAGTAGGAAACAAATGAACAGCCTCACCATGAACCATCCTGCCGTGCTATGCCCACTGCTGCATTGACTAAGCCAATTCTACAGCGATCAACTACAACCATCTTATAACCTCGGGCTCAAAGCTAAGGCAAAAAAGCCCAGATATTCTCCTTTTCATGATACAAACAGATCTCCTCTGGATCTGCTGAGAAGAGCAGGAAAGACATTAGGGAGGTGTTGGGCCTCACCCCCCCATAAAAATGGCAAGAAAACTAGCCCAGCTAAAGTGCATTTACACAAATGCACGTAGTATGGGCAACAAACAGGAGGAGCTGGAAGCCGTTGTACGGCATGAAAGCTATGATGTAGTTGCCATCACGGAAACGTGGTGGGATGAATCGAATGACTGGAGTGCTGCAATGGATGGCTACAAGCTCTTCAGAAGGGACAGGCAAGGAAGGAGAGGAGGAGGAGTGGCTCTGTATGTTAGGGAGGAATATGAATGTGTGGAGATAAATGAGGGTAATAGTAGAGTTGAGTGCCTGTGGGTACGAATCAAGGGGAGGACCAGCAAGGCTGATATTGTGGTGGGAGTCTATTACAGACCACCCAACCAGGATGCAGAGGTTGATGAAATGTTCTATAAGCAGCTAGCAGGTGTCTCGAGATCACTTGCACTTGTCCTGGTGGGTGACTTCAACCTACCAGATATCAGCTGGGCACTCCATACAGCTGAGAGGGAACAGTCTAGGAGATTCCTGGAGTGTGTTGGGGATAACTTCCTGACACAGCTGGTGAGTGAGCCAACTAGGGAAGGAGCGCTACTTGATCTGCTGTTTGCAAACAGAGAGGAACTTGTGGGGGATGTAACAGTTGGAGGCCGTCTGGGGTACAGTGATCATGAAATGATAGAGTTTCTGATTCTCAGGGAAGCAAGAAGGGGAACCAGCAGGACTGCCATCATGGACTTCCGGAGGGCAGACTTTGGTCTTTTCAAAAGTCTGCTTGACAGAGTCCCTTGGGAGGCAGCCCTGAAGGGCAAAGGAGTCCAGGAAGGCTGGACACTTTTCAAGGAAGAAGTCCTAAAAGCACAGGAGCAGGCTGTCCCTGTGCGCAGGAAAGCGAGCTGTCGAGGGAAGAGACCGGCCTGGCTGAACAAAGAGTTAAGGTCACAGCTCAGGGAAAAAAGGAAAGTTTATGTCCTTTGGAAAAAAGGACAGGCGACTCAGGAAGATTACAAAGGTGTAGTAAAGTTATGCAGGGAAAAGATTAGAAAGGCCAAAGCTCAGCTAGAACTGAACCTGGCCCTGGATGTTAAAAACAATAAAAAGAATTTCTATAAATATATTAATAGCAAGAGGAGGACTCGGGAGAACCTCCACTCTCTCCTGGATATGGAAGGTAACATAGTGACAAAGGATGAGGAGAAGGCTGAGGTACTGAATGCCTTCTTTGCCTCGGTCTTTAGCAGTGGAGTAGGGTGTCCCTCGAGTACCCAGACCCCTGAGCTAGCAGTTAGGGGCGGGGAGCAGGACGAAGCCCCCGTAATTCTAAGGGAGATGGTGAGGGACTTGCTCCATAACCTCGACATAAACAAGTCTATGGGCCCAGATGGGATTCACCCGAGGGTTCTGAGGGAGCTGGCAGAAGTGCTTGCAGAGCCACTTTCCATCATCTACCAACAGTCGTGGCAAACTGGGGAGGTCCCAGCCGACTGGCGCCTAGCAAATGTGACGCCCATCCACAAGAAGGGTCGGAAGGATGATCCAGGGAACTACAGGCCTGTCAGTCTGACCTCGGTGCCTGGGAAGGTGATGGAACAGGTCATCCTGAGTGCCATTATGCAACACATGAAGGATGCCCAGGTGATCAGGCCCAGCCAGCATGGGTTCACGAGGGGCAGGTCCTGCTTGACAAACCTGATCTCCTTCTATGACAAAGTGACTCGCTTGGTGGATGAAGGAAAGGCTGTGGATGTTATCTGCCTAGACTTTAGCAAGGCCTTTGATACAGTGTCCCACAGTATCCTGCTGGAGAAACTGGATGCTCATGGCTTAGATGGGTATACTCTCCGCTGGGTTAAAAACTGGCTGGAGGGCCGGGCCCAGAGAGTGGTGGTGAATGGAATGAAGTCCAGTTGGCGACCGGTCACGAGTGGTGTCCCCCTGGGCTCGGTACTGGGGCCGGTTCTCTTCAACATCTTTATCAATGATCTGGACGAGGGGATCGAAAGCACCCTCAGCAAATTTGCAGACGACACCAAGCTGGGTGGGAGTGTTGATCTGCTGGAGGGTAGAGAGGCTTTGCAGAGGGATCTAGACAGGCTGGATCGATGGGCTGAGACCAACGGGATGAGGTTCAATAAGGCCAAGTGCTGGGTCCTGCACTTGGGTCACAGCAACCCCAGGCAGCGCTACAGGCTTGGGGAAGAATGGCTGGAGAGCTGCCTGGCAGAAAAGGACCTGGGGGTGTTGGTCGACAGCAGGCTGAACATGAGCCAGCAGTGTGCCCAGGTGGCCAAAAAGGCCAACAGCATCCTGGCCTGTATCAAGAACAGTGTAGTGAGTAGGACCCGAGAGGTGATCGTCCCCCTGTACTCGGCACTGGTGAGACCCCACCTCGAGTACTGCGTCCAGTTTTGGGCCCCCTACCACAGGAAAGACATTGAGGTGCTGGAGCAGGTCCAGAGAAGGGCAATGAAGCTGGTGAGGGGTCTGGAGCACAAGTCTTACGAGGAGAGGCTGAGGGAGCTGGGGCTGTTCAGCCTGGGGAAGAGGAGGCTGAGGGGAGACCTTATTGCTCTCTACAAGTACCTGAAAGGAGGCTGTAGGGAGGCGGGGGTCGGTCTCTTCCCCCAAGTTACAGATGATAGGACAAGAGGCAATGGCCTCAAGTTACGCCAGGGGAAGTTCAGGTTAGATATTAGGAAATATTTCTTTACTGAAAGGGTTGTCAGGCATTGGAATGGGCTGCCCAGGGAGGTGGTTGAGGCACCATCCCTGGAGGTATTCAAGAGAGGAGTTGACATAGTGCTTGGGAATATGGATTAGTGTTGGGTGGTGTGGTGGTGTGTGTGTGGGTTGCGTGTGTGGTGGTTTTGTTTTTGTTTTTTTGTGTTGTGTTTTTTGGTTTTTTTTTGTTTTTTTTTTTTTTTTCATTGGTTGGACTAGATGATCTTAAAAGGTCCCTTCCAACCTCTGTGATTCTGTGATTCTGTGATTCTGTGACATTGGAGACAATGCCACGTTTGGGGCATGGTGTACAGGAAAGTATAAAGGCATCTGCTCCTTTTCTGTCACAGGTACATCAACTGCCCTGAGCTAGGGCTGAGACCCAGGAACAAACAGCTCTGGAAAGGATGTCCTGCCTCCTTAGTTGTGGAAATAATTGTGTCATTTGCATGGAAGCCTGACATGTCTATTCCCATGGCACTCTCTGCACAAGCCCTGAGGTCCCTTCACTGCACATTTCAGAAGAATATCTCAGTGATGAAGTTCTTATTAGCCATGCCCAGTAAACTACGTATGGTTTGTTTGAATGTATGTAACTTTTTAGCCACTGGTATCTCAACAAGGGCTTTAGTTCCGAGGCCACCTACTCTGGTGGTCATCAGGTGGGAGAAGAGTGGAGAAACTGATGTGAAAGCCATGTCAGCCCTTAGAAACCTGTACACTCTTGACACTTTTTCCCTGTAGATCATGGTACAGAGCAGTGTTTGAACTACTGAATATTCGTTGAAGCAAACCCTTTTTCATTATTTCAAAAAGAAGAGAAGGTTTCCTTCAGTATGTGGCATTGGCTTAGCCCCGTGAGCTTCTGGGGAGCACTCCTCACCATGACTCAGTCACATGGGTGCATCTCACTCAGAGAACGTAGGCATCCGTGTGAATGTTGCCTGCATTTCCTTAGATACGCTCCTGAGTTCAAAAGCATTGTAGCTCCCTGGGGTTTCCTGAAGGCAGCACACCCATGCTGGCTGCAGCAGTTTTGGCTTCCCCTGTGTGTAGTCCGTCTCACACCGTCACTATCTCACCACTCTTTGCATCCTCAAGGACCCTCCGCAGTGCCTCATACCACACCACAGGGCACGCACCAGGGGACCCTGCTGCCATAAAAACAACACTCTGCTCAGCTGCTCTGCATCCCTCCAAGGAGACCCTGGTATCTTCAGGCCGTAGGGGCACCACACAGTGCAAAGGAGACCCAGGGCCAAGTACAGCACAGTGCTGATGGCCCAGTTCACTCAAGAAGGCGAGTGGCTTTGAGGACAGAAAGTCTCAGCTGTTCTAGTCCATGGGTGTGAGGTCAGGCAGTGGTAGATGAAATGTAGATATAACCTTATACTTTTATGCCCATATTCATTTGTTTCTGGTTCCCCTCTACTTGGATCTTCAGGCTGCCCTGCGCCTACTGCTTTTGTAGCATGGAAACCACAGCAAGGGGGTCAAAAAGCATTAGTGGAAGAAGCATTGGCCACCTTTAGTTTGGGTTATAAGCCATTTTTTTACCAATTTGTAGTGTTTCTCTTGAGACAACATTCTTTCTCACAGTGAGATGAATTTAAAGGGCCAGTAGAAATAAAGGGGAAGGGAGATATTTTTTTATTAAATTTTGTATCTGATGTTTAAGACTTTTGCTGCCCCTCACAATGACCCAGTGGAAATGAAGTTGCTGTTACTGTATCATCGTTCAGAGCGGTAGGACATCTTGAGCTTCCTGCTCATGGGATTTGAGAGCTGCAATGCATGAAAACATCAAGAAGAAACCCAGGAGAACTAGCAGCAGCAAACTCACTTTGATTGAACAGTTAATCAGATCATACTTTTAATGAACTTGTTGAATTCCTAATTGTTTTAAAGTATAGACTTGAGAACTCTTAAATGTGTATATGTTTTATTCATGAAAATGGAACTTAAAGACATTAAAGAACATGGTTTGTATGACAGTTTTATGAACTTTAAATGAATGATTTTAACAAAGGATCCAAAGCGTATTAGGAAGTAATTATCAAATAACTTGTTAATGATATCCAAGAGCTATATAGTATGACAGACCATTGCTCTGAACTCTGAGCCCTTGTGTGATTATTTTGGTGCTAGGAAGGAGCAAACTGCAGCTTCAAAGCCAATGAAAATTTTCATTAGAAATAACATTCAATAGCTAACAATAATCAGGATTAATGGCACTGTCAATGATGATTCAACCAAAAGGAATTTTTGAAGTTAAAAGTGTACCAAAAATCATTTGAAGCAAAAGCTGCTTTCCCAAATCACGTTATTTCACAGCAAAATCATTTCCTTTGACATACACAGACCTTCTCTGTCTGTCTGAACATGGATTGCCCTTTAATACAGAACAGGGTGGAATGATTAGAGATAAGGTATACATTTTCAACAGTAACTCAATGAAGCATGTGGTGGATCAATGGGAGTCCTTAAACTTAAATTGTGTGTCTTCTTTCTAAAGGTTTGCTTTAAATCAACCCCAAGTTGAGATACAAAATGCAAGGTGGAAACTGTACTAAGAGCTGGTATAAAACTGAAATCGCTATCTTTCAGGAAATTTTAAGATTGCAAAATTATGTTTTGCCCTAAGTTGGGTTACAAAGCAAGTTAGAAAAATCCCCTAAATATTTCATTTTGACACTACCTAAACATTTTCGTTTGGCTGTGTATTTAAAGCTTACTTTATGTATATCTATATATCTCAACTCTCTTATCCACAGGCAGATTACCCATGTTATATATTACCTCTCCTGTTAGCATTAGGCTGGCCACAGAACTTCCAAGCACAGCTCTTCCAAATCGTTCTGTTTTCCTGCACCGTAGACATCACCCGTCTTTATCCAAGGCAATTGGTGTTTCTCTACACGGTGCTGCTGTGTTCAACCCAATGTCACATCTCAGACAGAGCCAGGGGAGCCCAGGAAGGAGACAGGGGTTTCTCCAGGACCAAGAGGAGGTCAGTGACTGGTATTTCTGAAGCATGTCCCCTTGTCTCTGGCAGGGGTCACTGGTGCAGATGTGGTGCGCTGCAAACATACAGATACTGTGATTAAGGCAATTAATACCTTGGGAGCCACGGGTTGTGGGGAACATGTAAGTACGCTGATTTGACTCTGCAGTGTGGGTCACATGCATCTGAGCAGCTCTGCACCAAGTCCTCGGTGTGCTGGTGTCATCCTCGCATTTCCTTATCCAAGGTGTCCTCATTCTCCATTGCCCTGGGAAATGGAGAGCTGGATGTGTACAGCAGCTTGCTTTATAGTAGCCAAATAATAAGTGCTACAAATAATAAATCAATATGGCTAAAGCCAGCATAAATAGTATTTTTTTTCACTATGTTCTTGGCAAATGTTCTCAACATCACAGCAGAGCCCAGAGGGAGATGCCCACTGCTGATGAGGATTTGTACCATTTAGGAAGTCAAGAGCCTTTTGTATATCAAGCAATTATCTAAATAGAAGGATCCGTTTTAATTATTTGCTTATTTTTCTGGGAGTGCCAAACAAACGTTCTTTCTCTAATGAAAGCAATGAACCAATGTGACTCTTCTGAACCTGAAGCCATTTAATCTACAAAGCTCCAAACGGAGTCTCAGTTTGCCTTTATTTGGAGCTGGGAATATGTGAAATAGAAGCACTCTGCTTTGAATTAGAAAGGTGGATGTGCCACATCTTGCTGCCGCAGAGGACAGTTCTCTTCCACTCCCAGTAATATCTCTGGGGAGGGATCCGTAATTCTTTCACCTAGAGAAGCAGTTTTCTTATCAAAGAAATACATCGAATTATTCTGGCACAATTTACTGGTGGTAGACCATGATGTATGTAATTTCATTTGCCATTCACTTAACTGTTTTTGATATTTTTCATTCAATCTTTATCATCCAGCTTTTATTAACACTTAGGTCACAATAACAAGCCAGAGGCACTTTTTTTCTGTTTCAGATATGTGTTACACTCATTACTCTGCAGTCATACCCAGTCACCCCAAACCTGGTAACTCTACTGAAGGCATTTGCTACCAGGAGTGTTGGCATGCTAAGTCATTCCAAATTCTGGACTGAGGTTACTAAGTCCCCTTTTCTGGAATTTATTATCTCGGTTATTCTGAGATTTGCTCTCACTTTAATTGTGACCTCTTCTCCCACCCATGACTTTGTTCCCTTTGGCCAACCAACAGTGAGTAATTACTACATCATTTGTACACCAAGTACTTGCTTCATTTTGCATGCTGCCTGGACCTGCCCTTAATCTCATCTCTACCTCTCCATTATCACGGCTACAGATCTTTCCCTGTTCTCATTTTATTTGAACAGCAAGAGAAACTTTACCTCTTTTCCCTTGATAACCTTTGTAAGGTCCAGCCCTGAGTGACATTTATGATCTTCATTGTATTCCTGCATTTCCTGATGCCGGGAAGTGATTCCCTGTTCCCCAAAACCTACTTCAATATACTAAACTTTGCTGAACTATTAATTACTTATTAATTGGCTGTTGCATTCAATAAACATGCCATAGCTTCTCACGATCTAAGATTTAGCTCTTTAATAAGCACATGCAGGAGTCACAACTCTGCTGTTATTAAACCCTTCAGAGACATAGCAAATTATAAGTTCAGCTTTTCTTTCTCAAGCATATCCTTTAATGCTGGAAATTTTAAAGAGAAAAAAAACATAAAGGCAATTGTAAACAAATTGGTCATGGGTATGTATGGTAGTTTAGCAAACAAAAAGTAATGGCAACTTTCCAAAAGCCAAGGACTGGGCTCAGGGACTGGGAATCCCTTCCAATCCCTTTGATCTCGTAAGAAACTGAGTATTAACAGGATGATATGAAGAAAGTTACCAAGGAACTATTATCACATTCACAGAGAACTTGGAAGACTTTAGATCAAGGCGTGACCTGGCCAAACCACTCAGGTCCATGTTCTTCTGGGTGTCATGCTTTCTCTGTGGTTTGCTTTCCCACGTTCAGCTGCGGGCAACAGTAAAGCCTTAGGCCAAGAGATGGTGGAAGGATTAATGTCTATAAGATGTGGTGGTATAGATGTGCTGTGAAAAGCATGTGAACTCCAAAAGCTGTAAGTCTGTCACATCAGGTTCCCCTCGCAACCACAAAGAAAGCAGCAGGAGGAGGAAGGGGCCAGCGTGAAGATCGTGTAACAAACTCCATGGGCACTCTGCACAGGGATAAATATAAAGTCTAGACAGTTTTACTGCTGATTGCAGGAGAGCTGGCATGCCTGCCCAGCAGAGGAGCTACAGGCTAGTTAGTGGAGCAATAAAGGAAAATAATGATTAGGTTGGCTGTTAGGAGGACTTGAATGATGCAGGACTGCACATAGAGAGCCCCGAGATAGCATCTCGGGATGTCTCTGAGATCTGCTGCTTGGGCTGCCAGCAGGACTTACCGTGATTCTCTTGTCCAGGTACAACATGGGGCTGTCACTTCATCTCTCCATCCCACTCAAGTTCCAACAGCATCCTGGCCTGTGTCAGGAATAGGGTGGCCAGCAGAACTAGAGAAGTCATTATCCCACTGTACCAGACACTGGTGAAGCCACACCTTGAGTGCTGTGTCCAGTTTTGGGCCCCTCATGACAGGAAAAACATTGAGGGGCTGGAGCGTGTCCAGAGGAGGGCAACGGAGCTGGTGAGGGGTCTGGAGCACAAGTCTTGTGAGGAGCAGCTGAGGGAGCTGGGGGTGTTCAGCCTGGAGAAAAGGAGGCTGAGGGGAGACCTTCTCGCTCTCTACAACTCCCTGAAAGGAGGATGTAGCCAGGGGGGGGTCGGTCTCTTCTCCCAAGGAACAGGCGATGGGACAAGAGGAAATGGCCTCAAGTTGCACCAGGGGAGGTTTAGGATGGATATTAGGAAAAATTTCTTCACTGGAAGGGTTATCAAGCCTTGAAACAGGCTGCCCAGGGCAGTGGTGGAGTCGCCATCCCTGGAGGTATTTAAAAGCCGGGCAGACGTGGTGCTGAGGGACGTGGGTTGGTGGTGGACTCGGCAGTGTTAGGCTGATGGTTGGACTAGATGATCTTAAAAGTCCCTTCCAACCTAGACCATTCTATGATTCTATGACTCTATGCTTGGAGAGAGCAGGAAGCCACATCTCCTGCTGCCTGTGCGAGGGGTCATACACAGGAGACCTGAGAACACCTGGGAAGCAGGACCATCCTTCTGCCCCTTCTGCAGACGGGCTGTGGTGGCACAGGGCAGCTTCCCTGCTCTCCGCTGCTTGCCCTGAGCCTTTACACCCAGGGCATCCTCCACCACCTGCCCAAGAGGAACATCTCTGTGACCTGCGCATTGCACAGCAAGGAACTCGTCGAGCCCCACAGTGCCCCTTAAGGAGGATTGAGACAAACCCTCTAGACAGACACCCAAGCGTGATTTAAGGACCAACGGACTCCTGAACACAGCAAAAATGTATTAACTGCTGCAGAGCTGCTGAAGAGCTATCATGCTAAGAGAACCAAATTGCTATACCTGTTAGTGTACAACTGTTTTCCTCAGATAATGGGTTTTATCTTCAGTGAATTTGATGGTTTGTTATAAAATAATGTTAAGCACAATGAAATAATAAGCAGCTGGCATGTTTTCTTGTTAAAAAAAAAAAAAGCCATTTAAGTTGTAAACATCATAACAGCAGAGCACTGCTATTGAAGGAAATGGGTGATAAAACAGTTATTTTTTCCAATAAATATTTTGTAGGTGATGTATTCAGAATGTATCAATTATTTATCTCCCTATATGGTTGAGATGTGCACTTTAATAAAATGTAGAAAGGTTTTTAATTTTTCTGAACAATAAATGCAATTGATTTTGTGACTAGCATGAAGAATAGATTGACTCTAATGTCTTTTTCTTGTAGTATTTTGCGGAAATGTTGAGTTTAATAGATTTTTAAAAAATATTCCACTGAAATGGCCAGAGAGAAGGATAAATCTCATTAACTCAAAATTCTTCATTTTCCATATGCAAATATGTAAGGATTACCATTATCTTTTCTTTCATCTGAATCACAGTGTTTGTCACGTTTATTTGTTCTGTATTTTCATAAACATTTAGGATTATTAATAATTTAGAAAAGATGTTTAATTTTGGTGTAATGAATTCATGCAGGCAAAATAAATATGCAGGGTAAGTAGTCGCTTTGTCTAGTAGCTATTAAACATACTTTACTCTTTTTGTTCGTATCCACTTGAAATATCTGAGCCTGGCTTAGGCAGGCAAGAACAGTCTTTCACCTTAACACCTTATTTTGGTGTAAATTCAGGGCAGCTCCCATAGCCAGGGGAGTTAACTCTAATTTATATCTGTGCATTTCGGCACAGTTCCAGGTGCTGCATTGAAATTGCTCCTTACTTACAGCACAGCTTCTCCGCGGACCGTCACCTCGGCGAGTCTGATAAGCTCCACTCGTAAAAGGGGTTGTGCTCAGTCAGGCACAGCTCGCTCACCTCAGCCTCCTCTCACCAATCATACCCAACAGCAGAAGATTACAGCAACGGGGCAGGCGTATAATGATAACTCCCCAGGGAAAAATCTCTCACGGCGGAAGGAATTCCTACCTGTTTATAGTCTTAAACAGCTTTTCATCCAAGAGTTCGCTGCATCTCTTCCAGACCAATGGAGGCTTTAGCGTTGATGCTCTGCATCTTCATCCTGAGACACAGGACATGTGCAGACAACATATTGCTTCAGTTAGCTTTCATTAGAGCTTAGATACATGCAATTTAGGTTTGCACATGGTCTGTCCTGATGCCTGACATTTTGAGCTTATGTTACAAAAGACTACACACAAATTACAGAATTAAGACATGATTAAAATTTTAGCTCTGAAATTGCCAGCTTTGTATATTTAAGATTTAACTTGAAATTTTACTTGTCACTATCAATGGCAAATGACAGCTTGGCCTGAAATACCAGTTCAGAATTCTCTCTTTTTTCTTTGTGTATAAATTTGATATCAGGTTCTAGCTTCAGGATTCGGCACCCTCTTGTTACAGCAGTGCTTGAACACTGACGGCAGAACATGACAGCTTTTCTAAGACTCGTGTCTACCTGTTTCCTTTGCCATTAAAGTCAAAACTTCTATTCCTCTGTCACATGCTAACTTCTGGATGCAGAAAAACCATGATACGTACCAGCAGAAATTTGCCCTCATGTGGTCCTCCCTGCCGTGGCCAACGTTTCCAGCTGCGCTGATCCCTGCCTGCCCCCAGGTTTCTGGGGAAGTCCACAGCTTGGGACGAGACCGAAGCATCCCCTGTCCACATCGGTTCCTGACTTTCTCCAGCTGACAACAAGGTTTCTAAGCCTTAAATGAATGTTCAGCTCTCCTTCCTTGCAACGGCCAAGTTCTGCCCCTGTTCTGGATCTGCATTTATGCTATCTTCAGGGCTCAAGCCCTGCAGGACTTTTCAAATATTATTTCAATACATGTGAATCAACAAGAGATTTCCTGGATAATTATTGAGTATGGCTGAAACTATTTGTGACATCCAAAATTACACAGTTTAGTACAATTCCTTATTAGATTAAAAGTTCATCACAATAGCTTGTTACATACCATTCCTTGCTCTCTTCTCCAAAATCTGTTATCTGCTATGGGTACATAAACCACTTTCCCCTTCCATAACGATTATATTACTCAACTGACAAGGAATTTACTTTCAAACCGATCCATGAGCAAGTTCTTCTGAGTCTGAAATCTGTTTAACCAAAAACCTCAGGCAAAAATCTAAATTGATTAGCTAATAGTATTCTTATTAAGACTAGTAAGGTCCTGGGTTGTGCTTCTTTCTTAATGAACAAAGCATTTTCACATGCTTCTCTGCATTGATGAGCAAGCAAACATCAAATAATCATAGGATGTGTACAAACCCCATGCAGTCCCCCCCTCTTTACTGATGCAGAGCACACACAGGGTGCAGACACGTCCCCATGGCGCAGGCTGCGCTACTGTGATGTCTGCACCATATTAGTGCAGCGGTGTGTTAAGAGTTTGTATATTGTAGAAATAAACTGAAACTAGGGCTACTGCAATGAATTGATGTACGTGAGGGTCAAGTACATCTCACCAGCCTTAGACACATTGTCTGCACTCCTAGTCACCTCCATAGTAAGTGGGGAGAGACCACACCAGCCTTGGGATGGGGTGAAGGACCCTCCGGGTGGTGCCTATTTCTAGTCTCTGCATGACTTGTAGGGGCCTCTAGAAGCAGAAGGTTCCCAAAACCTTGGTCCATGGTGTAGGCACATCTCGTACCCTTCATATGTGGGGTTTGAGTGTGGCCGGTGTTGGGGCATTTGCCATCACCGGCAGGGGCTGAGAGAGGAGGAGAAGAGACAGGCATCCCGGGCATGCAGAACTGCGCAAAGACTTTTCAGGGTGAGTGATTTATGCCGATCACTTCCTTTTCTTCCTGATTGACCAGGAGTTGAGGGGTGGGGGGCAAAGTTGTGATTCAGAGCAGATTTATTGACATTTGAAAGTTGCATTGGCTGACTGCTTTCTAGCTGTGAAGAAGAGAGCTGTTGGCATGGTGAGGCTAAGATATACAGGCTTGCACTTTACCCTGGCCCCATGGGAAGGCGCTGGTTAATGAACTAGATGATTAACATGTCCACCTGTCTCAAAACAGGGGAGGGCAGTTGACAAAGAGCAGAGCTGAGAGACAGTAGCCACAGGAGAGCAGGGACAGCCACACATTGGATGGATGAGTTCAGGGTTTGTGCAAGCTCTGTTCTGCCCTAGTGACTGCAGCAGAGGCAACGAAAAAGAGCAACCTGATAAAACTAGCCATTTCCAAACACATCTTTAGTAAGACCTTTGTTTTTCTGATTGAAGGAAAAAGACTTGCAGGTTTTGTTGTTTTTCCCACTTTCATGTTTTCCATTGGGCAATGCCCAGATGCCTCTAATCAAAATGAGATGTTTCTATGCCAATGTCTACTCGGCTCCAGAAGCCATCTCCTGGCCTGTTCAGCTACCGTGTTGTGATGTTGCACACCCACTGGGCTGGAGCTCAGAAGCAGGGCCCACCATCACTGCCCTTGGAGATGGAGAGCATGAGGTGGTGCCACTCCAACCCAATTTGGGTAACAGCCACAGGAAGAGGCCAACACCAAGGCACAGCCTCTCCAGGCACCCTGAGATCTGAGCATTAGGAGATTTGCCCTTTTCGCCAGAGCTTCACTGCTGCCAGACCCAGAGCAAGGACCAAAGTGGCAGCAGTTGCATCTCTGCAGCACTGATGCCCTTTTCAGGATTGTTTTTTCACCAGCTGCTCCTAAAAAAGCACCGGTGACTCAGCAAACAAAGCCTTCCCAGTTCTCGATCGGAAAATCATGGCCAAATCGTGCCTACCTGGAGCTTCAGAGACCAGATGCCCCTGTGCTGGAGAGTGTCTGTGTGTCCAGAACCGAGCTGAGCTCCATCCTGCTCTGGGTATCAGCTGCTTACTGACATCCCAGGCCAGCCAGAGGCTGCCTACAGTTCAGTGACATAGTTTCTATTCCGAGTTCCTCCCCTCTCTTCCTAAAGACATCATTGCTTTGCTGCACAAGCCATTTGTAGAAAGCTAATTTGGCGAAGAAAGAGGAGCTGGCTTAATTGATCGAAATGTCATCTACTTATACACTTTTTTAGCCTCTAAAAATTAAGATGAATATTGTGTATGTTTTATGATGAAACAGATCATTTAATACCAAACCAATAATAGCTGAAGACTAAATATGCAGCCCAGGGTGTCCATGTGTGGTACAGTATTGAGCAAAAGATTGAATGAAATAACAAAGTTTAAGCAGTCAGAATCAATATCGAGGAGGTGTCCTTTAGACTGGAGCTATTTAGCTGCAGCCAGATAGCATCAAGGTTGAAAAAGAAATTGCACAGCAGCAGGGAAAAGACACAAGGACATGAATTTTAAGGTCTCTTTATTAGCACAGATGTAACTTTATACCATGGCTAGAGAGTGGCTGATCAAACGACCCACAGCTGGATCTCTGCCGGGGCGCTGCATTAGCAATGTCAAAGGGAGTGGTGTATTTTTGTCTCAGATGGAGTGACTGCAGCCAAGAGGAGGAATGGGAACCACTGGCAGCCCCAGATGTGGAGCCTGCACCCGCGCACGCATCTTCCTCCTGTCCTGAGAGGAGCCACTGGGAAGCCAAGAGGCCGGGCTCCCCTCTCCTGGACAGACAGAGTTTGTCCATGTGTCCAGAGAAGCTCTGCACAGGTTGCAAGCCACTCTAAATCTGTCAGACTTAACAGCCTGTCTGTGACAGCACTAGAAGACAGATTCAGCGTGTCCACATGGTCAGAATGTGCCCATGCATCACGAGAACAGTGTCTTGGCTATAACCATCATGATCCACAGCATGTCTCACACTTTATGCTTAGGCACCTCAGCTCTGCTGTTAGTCCCACCACGCAGAATCATCTCCCTAAGTCCTTTATCAAGCCCAGCCTGGAAAGCCTTTGCTTTAATTTGAAGCTGACAGACAGATTTGCAACCCAGTTTCAGTGTTGCAGAGGAGTCCAGGGACAGATAAAGAGGTGCCAGCATTTCCTTTAGCCCTTAATGTTCACTTTACTGGCAAGCCTGACAGGAGTAAATGTTTTAAACTAGGCATATTTTTTCTCCTTGAATATTGGCTAGAGAGCAGATACTGCTCCTTATAGTACCTTACCTTCTGGCTTCTCCCACTCTTCCCATTAGAATGGCTCCACTGAGCTTGTGGGCTTTCCCATGCTTGTTGGATGCAATAGAAAAATCTACTTCTTTTAGGCCCAACATGCTTTCTACTCTACAGCTATTGTATCTGTAGAAGCAGCAGACAGAAGGTCACAACTCAGCAGAGGAAGGGTCTAGCAGATGCACCAGTGCTGGTTCCAAGGTTAGTGCTGGTGCTCAAGGAAGGTGAGTTCCACAGTGGGTCCTCCACTCTGCCACCTTAATGAGCACACAGAGAGGTGGAGTAGACACCAAACAGTCATTGCCTGGGATGTTAGCATAATGTTGTTAATATAACACCCATAAGTTGACTGTAGGTTGGTGAAAAAGCCCTTTCCTTTCTTTAACAGGAAAAAGATCTGTAAGATCCTGTGACTGGGAAACAACAAAAAACAAATTTCAAACACAACTAAGGTTCAGATTCTAAAAGTGAGACATTGATATTTATCATTATCCTACTTGGGAAGTGCCATTTGGTTTGAAAAGGTGGCTGTGGTATCTACCATAGTTCTCACTAAAAGTGCATCCAGCTCATAACTGAACGTCTCTGGCTCCAGTTTCCAGCTATTTGATCTCTTGGACAAATGACCTGGGGACAAAGTGGCACTGGGCAGGAGATTCTTTTCTAAATGGAGCCTGTATGCCTAAAGATGCCACACTGTAGGCTGAAAAATGTGCAGCATTTGCTGCTTAAGGTGTTTTAGCTTGATTAAACAGGTTGAGATGCTGGTAATAAGCATTTCTGGGTTTATAGACTGTTTATCCTTGAGACAGCAAGCTCCGCAATCCCATATCCATTCCCCACTGATGCCAGGGCAATTTCTACTGAGAGTTACTCTTCTGTTCTTCAATGTCATGGAGGAATTTTGTTCCAGACACCTTTTATGGTACATCTTCTTCTGTCATGTGGCTAGCCTTTTTTTTTTCCCCTCTTTTGCAGGCTCCATTCTTCACAAGTCTCCAGAGAAAGCAGTCTTTGCTGGTCAGAAAGAATCACATCAATCTAAAAGCAGAGCATTTTGGAAATGACTCAGAAGCTTCTGCTTGCATGCCACCTCCAGATCTGCAGTCCATGGAACCACTGAAGATCTCTGTTCTTTTCACCACATTCGCAGAACAAGCAGTTTTCTGTATCCTGAAAAAGGAGAGAGGCCCCATGCTGAACCCATAGTTGTTTATTAAATGTGGAGGATGTGCAGGAGCAATGGCATAGGACATCAGTACAGTCCATCAGACCAAGAAACAAAGTGAAGAAAGAGAGGTATGAACAGAGAAACCGAGCCAGTGCACACCAGGTTAGCTGTTCTCACTCAAATAAAAGGTAGCTATGGGCAATCCATGCTCTGGCTAGTTCAGGGGAAGAGCATCTGAAATCATGGTCTACTCTCATGCATATTTGAGTCCAAGGGACAGACCCAAGTGAAGTTATTAATTTTCTTACAGCTGACCACATCAGCAGCACCTGCCAGCAGCTCCAATACCTTAATCTTATGTGCATTACAAGCTCAACAAACACCTGGAAAAAGAGGCATTCATAATTCTGAATGAATACACAGGAGTCCACAGGATGAAGCCAGCAGTACCAGGGAGACGTTGGTTAACAGACCATCTCAATGGCAGGACCTACAGAAAGAAGACTGGGTGAGTAAGAAGGGGCATTATAAACAAACTCATGCACAAGGGCTGAGCTGGACTCAAGGCCCTGGCAATCACAAGGTAACACTGAAGCTCAGGGGATCCTTCACTGCAGAGGAATACCTCATGCTCTACCCTTGGGAGGAACATCACAGCAGTGGTGTAGGGACTGCAGCCCCACTGCGCTGGGCTGCCGTCGGGTGTCTGAAAAAGCACAGAAGGCAGCTTTGAAAAACACCTCGTTCTCCTTTTGGTGCTTCCCAGAGTAGGAGCTGGAGTGGGAGTAAGAGAACAGCAAAAGGAAAGAAAGGGCTATGCTTAAATCAGTCCTTGCTTGGTACCTGAGGCTCAATCCACATGCAAATGCAGAGCAGAAGCGGTGATGTTCCCAGTGGGGATGCAGCACACTATTCCCACCAGGACAGGAACAAAATTGCCATACCTTCTCACAGCTTTTTGCTACCCCGGCTCTGCCTTTCCTCACAATGAAATTGCATTGAAAAGGAGCTCTGATTTAGTCCTGTGCTTGCATTGGTTAGCCCAGAGACTCCTGCTGTAGATGACTCTGAGGACACAATGCACTAGGCACAAGTGTTTATCATTGTATTCACCCAGCAGAACATTTGTAGTTAATACAAATCACCCTAATTAAAATATCTATATTCATAAAAGGCCCCAAACCTTCAACTAGGCAGTTTGATAGCTTATCTGCTTGAAAAGTAGCTCACCTGGGACAGGTATTTTGCAAATGCCATTAGCCCAGCAGGGTTCATGAGTTTTCTGATTTTGCCAATGTACCTTTTATTTGGTAATGTGGTGTGGAAGAGGAATAAATCCCCCCAGCCTGTCACTCTGTAGATACACATTGCACCAAGTTCAATTGTTCTAGCTTTCTGCCAAGTGGCAGGCTTGCCAGCTAGAGACAACAATGTTTAATTTATGAAGGGCTGAGTTTTAATCAGTTTTTTATTGTTTGTTCCAGCAATAGATCAGTTTAATGGCAGTCTAAAAAATGCACCATAAGCAAATCTCACACATGCCATTCTTCTCCCTGTTAGATATCTCACATCAAAAGTTTGACATCAGTGCATGCTGGGAAATAGGCAACCTGTGAAACTCAGTGTTTAAAATAAGGGGCCAAGCTGCAGTTCTTATGGCATTTGTGGGTTGGTGGATACTGCAGCAATAAGGGCAGATTTAGAGATAAATCTGTATTCAGAGCCTTTTCACACTGAATCATGAGATTCCTTTTTATAACCGAGAAAACAGACACTATTACTGTGCACCTCCCTCAAGCTTGGTCACGGAGCTGGTGGTGGAACTTTGTCTTCTAGCATCAACTCAGCCAGGCTTTACTGAAAAGGACCTTTGCTGACACCACTAGCCAGTCTTTGTTTTTTTTATATGTGGGACTCCCATTACAAAAAAAACCCTCAATCTCTCTCCAAAAAGACCAAATTCCCACCATCTCCAGTGGACACATGTCCCGGCCAACTCATGTGCTGTGTCATGAGCTTTTCTGCTAATACAGCTCTGTAGCTTGGGCAGAACTGTGGAGAAGGGCGATGGGCCCTGGCTAAGGTCATTTATTTTACAGTCAAAGGAAGACACATGAAACACATTTACTGCTCCATTTGTCAGGCCCATTTTCAGACGATTAAAAATGTAAAGGGTTTGGGTCTGAATCCAGCCTGAGAGTGGAGGGTTTGGTCCAGCCTACATCTGGTTTTTGAGAGGCACTCTCTGAGAAAGAGGAATTAGTTGAATCAAATCTTGTGTGACACCAAAGCAAATCCGGAAAGAGTGGTTATTACCACTGCCACGCACAGGCAATGGGAACTGAAAGTCCTCATTACTTTGCAGAGCTGTATGAGTTGCCTTGGTTACTTTTCTTCAACGGTATAGATGAATTCGTGTCTGTCCTTGGCTCTCGGGGTGATGCTAGAATAATTGTTTCATGGTAGGAAAATGGTGGGCAGCTGCCCAACCAGTGCCAAGATCAATGCACCGATCTTGCATGATCATCATCTTACATCTTGATCATTGCATACTCATTGTATGTATGAGTATGAAGAGATTCAGTGAATAAAAGAAGATCAAACATATTTTACAATGGAGCAAACATTTCCAAACAGATTTCTTTTGCAGAGACTAAACAGCCTGGCTAGACAGTTGGGTTAGGCTGGTTGTGGCTCTGGTTAAAGTTAACACACACGTTTCATACAGCAGAGTTTGACCCCATGTCGGAGCCGGTCAACAGGCTGGATTCATCCCAATCATGACCCTACCCAAGGCTGCACCCAAGGGGTTGGCATGACAAGATGGAATTGTCTAGAGCAGCAAATGTGTAGGGACAGTGCAGCCCCTGGAGAGGTGCGGGAGTTCTTCGTCTGTGAGGCCCTATTTACTTAAAGTTTAATTACTGCTTTAATCTTACCTAAAATGGCATCAGAGGTTTAGCTGCTCAGAGAGGGGGCTGGTGAAAACAGAGCAGAGCTCTAAAGTACTTTAGGACCATCCGTCTTGTTTTCAGAAGGGACTTAATACCCAATTGTTAAAGGTACTAAGATCTCTAGAGTTGCAGTCGATGCATAAACAATTCTGAAAAAGACGCTCCTACCTGCACGACAGCTCCATAGAAAACGGGGCTGGAACAGATCTGAAGAAAACACCTCTTCCACCTCCCTGACCCGAGGAAAGCTCTGTGGCCTTCAGGAAAGGGGTCTGTAGAGATGATCCTGTTCCTAGAAACCTCCAGCAATGGAAACTGCACAACAAGCCCAGGAAAAATAGATAGCAGTGTTTAACTATCCTTACGTTACAAAGACTTTCCTTAATAACTAATCTGAATTTCCCTAACTGTGATTTAATTACCTCATCTCCTAAGCAGAATGAACACGCAGAACAAATTATTCTCTACCTCTTCCCAGAAACCTTTTATGTAACTGCAGACTATTATGTTTCCCCTAAGTCTTCTCTTGACCGAATAACTCCAATTATTTCAACCTCTCTTTGCAAGTTACTGCTAATAATTCTCATTCTGGCTGCTCAACTTTTCATTCATCTTTCCTGAACTGCAACACTCCAGACCAGATCCCATATGCCCCCCAAGGCGCTCCTGTCAACATAACCAGAACAGTATTCACCTTTTCTTACATTAGCATGCTCGGCTCATGGCACCCAAGTCCTTTTCCACAGCACAGTGTGTAGCCAATTATTCCATAGTCTGTCCTGGTGCAGTTGCGCATCTAAATGCAGACTCCTCATTTGCCTTTGTTGAATTGCATGCTGCATTTTCCAGATCACCTCTTGGATTTCTCAAGATCCTCCAGAATTCCAGCCCTGCACTCCAAAATGCTGTTGGTCCTTCCCTACACGAGGCAAGAGCAGAGCTTGTACACCCTAAGGTGTGTGGGCAGTCTCTGGTAGTACGCCAGTCCACCACAAGACAGCCAAGGAGAAACTTTCTCACCATGAGGACAGTCAAGCATGGGAGCAGGTTGTCCAGAGGGACTGTGCAGTCTCCATTCTTGGAGGTTTTCAAGACCAGGCTGGATAAAGTCCTGAGAAACCTGGTCTGACCTTCTGACCTCAGAGCTGATCTTGTCTCGAGTGGCAGTTGAAGGAGATGACTTCCAGTGATCCTTTCTAACCTGAATTATCATATGAACCTTTATCTTCCCTTTATTCCACTCTCCCCCCCCCCCCCCCCCCCCCCCAAAACAAAAACAAAAACAAAAGCAAAACCAAAAACCTTGGTTATAAAGATACTCTTGCTACACCCACCCATACCCGAATGGAGGCCATGAGACAGCGGCTGATCCCAGAGTGTCTTGGTTGCTGTGGTTGTTTCTAGTTCTTGGAACCACACGGGAGCAAGGTCTTTGCCGGCAGGAGGAAAACTTGCAAATGCTGGAGTAGTTTGGAGAGTAAGAGGTGAGGAGATTGGGTAGGACCAACAGACTCTATTACCGTTGGAAGACGCACTAGACCAAAATAGTCTCCAGAACCAGCCATGGGAAGTCCTCAGCTTCATTCAGAACAGCAGTGGGATTGTTCTGTGGTAGAGATACCATGCTGTAGGGTCTGCAGAGGCTGTGCAGGCTCACTGCTTAGCTGCAAAGGGGCTGAGGTTTCCATGCTTCCAAGTTTTCAGCACACTTGCCAGGCAGATTATGCCAGAAATAGGGACTCAGGAAAAACTCTTACACTTAGTCAATAAAACAGACTCTGGTGGAATTTCATGATACACAACTCAGGACCCTGGAGCACAGCAATCTCACCGAGCAGGTAACCTGAAAACCTCAGGCTACGAGCTCTCACCGGCACGCAGCTTTTTGTTGCACAGCTGGAAACTGTGCTCTGAGGATCCCTGCTTCTGAGGCAGGTTTCAGAAACTTGCAGGCTGGGGGGGGCTCCTGGGATTCCTGGTGCTGAGACACCGACCTGCTGGGGCTGCCACCAGCCTGGGGAACCACTGCTGTGCTCAGCAAGGAAGACACTCGCGCTGAGCAGGAACTGAGGGTATATCTTACTTTGGAAGGAATTTTCTTTTTAATCTTTGTAAAATGTTTTCGCATTGCTTCTGACTCATGGGACTTGAAAAACAAACAAACAAACAAACAAACAAACAACGTTGCTTAAGTCCACTTTGGAAACAGAAATATTAAGCAAATATTTCTGGCAAATTGGAAACCCTGCTTGCCAAAGATTGCAGGGGGAAGTATGTTTTTTCCAAAGTCATATAAACTGCTCAAAACATCTCAAATTTTTGCTGCAATAATGAATTCCAAGAACAGAATAATTGGCAAAGAAATGCAAGTATTCTTCAATTTTTGACATTTTAGGAAAGAGCTGAAGACGACTTTTTTATATTCACCACATCCTTTGTCGTGAGAAGCTTTAGTTCCAGAATAGCAGCAGGAAAAGGGCAGGGAAAGGGAAGATCTTGGGGATCTCATTTCTAAATGCAGCAATGGTTTAGTGATGACAAAAAAAAAAAGGATTCTGACTTGCTAATTAGTTTTGCATAATGATGACTAAACTTGATTACAGCATGAACCAGTCAAAAGTCTTTATAGCTCATAGGCTTACTGTGCGCTCCAATTAAAAGGGGTAGGTTTGTATACGGCTCACAAGGTGTTTTCTGGAGACTAAATAATGTACAAAAGGGCGCCCTGAGCTTTGTTGCTTCAATTGGCTGCTGCAGCAAATTAACTTCTGAGGAGGAATTTGATAGCATCTATTTTATCATACATCCAAAAGCACGTCACTGACTCTCTACAAGGTTTTGCTCGGTTTTTTTCCTCCTAAACAGCTAAACAAATGGAGAATAAAGCCTTCATTATCTGTTCATCAGTTGCCATCTCGGCCAGCAACTGCAGAAGATCTCTACCTGTTATTTTTCGCTATTAAGAAGAGCTGAAAGAAAATATGGCCATAAAACATCCCTGACTATGTGCGTGTTTGTATGTGTGTGTGTAGAGGGGAACACTTGGAGTGGGTGACACATTGAACAATGTACTGAAATGCCACTCACTGCCCCATGAAGGACACGGGGGCACTTGCAGTGTCTCACAATTCCCGTGGTCCCTCTGGATTCCCATGGACAGAAGTCCCAGTCTCTGTGGCCCTGTGCCAAATTCACACCCATGCAGAGCCCCAGTCCATGCCCCAGACTGGGATGCAGCCTGGATGTCAGCAGAGCTCCAGTGGTAAGTGCTGGGCTTGCTGTGTCCCACTTGGACTCATGTACGCAGCTACAGAGAGCACCAAGACCCCCACAAACACAGCCAAGTCCAGATTTGGACCTCCCTGTGATTGCTGGAGGTCCATGTGTCTTTTTGGCTACTTGGTGCTGGCAGGGTTCTGGCTGGCACTGGGAACCAGTGTGGGGTGAGATCCAGTGATTCACCCAAGCAGGATTCCAGCTTGAATCCTTCTTGAGGGTTGTGCCAACTCCACATTTCCCTCTGTAACTTGAAAACAACACGGAGGAAGAGAGAGAACTTTACTCCCCTGCATAATTCCCTTCAATGAGGGACTCGCTGAATACAGATGAGCTCCCCTCCAGTGGCTGCTGAACTCTATTACAGGGCTTGCCCCCGCCGCTGACTGACAGCATCTCTGCCCGTCTGCAGGAGCGGAATATTTTTGAGGGACGCCTCACCTTTAGCAGCTCAGAATATTGTCTCGCTGCCAGAGTGAGCAGCTCGACAAAGCCAGTGAGGCACAGCGCCGGGCTATCCGTCCTCCTTGGGTCCCGCCGGGTGGTCCCCACGGTCCAGCACCCGGCAGGGAGGTTTGGCCGGGATGGGGTTTTGGCTAAGGAATGGCCGGGGTGGGGGACTGAATTAAAGCTGGGAAGCAACAGTTTGCTTTGGCACAAAGTCAGCTGAGCTATCGATCTTGATAGCAGATGCTGTTTGCTTCACACCGCCCTCCCGTCTCCAAAATGTCGGAGATTTCGGCATTGCCGACGCACAGCTTCGACCCGCAACGTGAATGGGAAAGGACGGTAGGCTGGGAGGCTTTAGTTTAACTTTTCCTCAGCACCCTGGGGGCTTCCAGTCAAGCACAGTGCTCCTGTGAGGTCCCTGGGCCATCTCTCCAGGAGAGGTGGAAAAGGCCCTGACCCCCGATTCTCCGTTCCCAAACACGGGGTCTCGCAGGCAGCCGGCAGGCGCAAAAAGGGCTCAGGGTACAAAATTGTGTTACAATGCTTCTGGCTTTCATACACCAAGAAACAGAAATGGACACTATTTTCCCCAAAGAAGAGGGGAATCTCCCAAACCTACAGGTATCACGGGAGAGACGTGGCAGGAGGAAGAGCTGGGGAATTACAGACCAGTCAGCGTGACTTTGATATTCTAAAAAATACTAGAGAAAATTACTAAACAATCACTTCATAAGCACTTAGAGGATAAAAGGCAGTAAGAAACAGCCAACATGGACTTGTCAAGAACAAATCATGTCAAACTAATCTAATCTCTTTCTTTAATGGGGTCATTGGCCCATGGACAGAAGAAAGTGATAGATAGGATATACCTTGACTTTCATAAGGCTTTTGACACAATCTGACATGAGAGTCTCCTACAAGTAGGGAAATAGGATTGAAAGCAAATCATACAACATGGGGACAATTTAAAAAACATTAGACTTTGAATTTAATATCAGGAATCTGTTCTGAGGCAGGGAAAGTGATTTAAGTCTCTCAGGCATCTGTTCTGGGCCCAGTTCATTGAAAAATTTTTGAACTCATAATTCAAGCAGACCAACAAAGTCAGACCAATAGCCACACAGAGAATATACAAGAATTTTGTGGTATTGATGTTAATATTGTTTTACAAATAGAAAATATGCAAAAAAAAAAATCAAGAAAGAACCACATATTCATTCAAATATATACCAACATATATACATATAAGGTACCATTTTATTTTTAATGATTAATATAATTACTCATTGATATTGCAAGAATGGGGACACAAGTTTATTGTCTGGTGAACGTCTGTTGTCATTGTAGCTGAAGAACAGGTTTCCTGATGCTACCCAATCTTTTACTTCTTTTCCAGCTCTCTGACCTCATGGGGAATTATTCCAGCTGCACAATTTACCACATTGTATAGTGCCGCATTTTCACAGAGATTGAAAAGACAGCCATTTGTTTCAATCTTTTTATTAACAGCTTAGGTGATGGAACTGATCAGACACTGCTAAATGCCTAAATATGGACATCTGTTCGATTTTAGATACCCCCGGGTATTCCATCTGGCCTCCAGCTGCCAGTTTGGCAGGGTGCTGCTCTCCCGTGAGCCCCACATCATGACTGTCGGATGCACCAGGTTCTCCTGAGTACCCAACACACCTGAAGTAGCACCACACAACTACATTGTGTGAATAAATCTCCTATCAGCTTTGTGGATAAACTCGGGGGTGAGGAGTGATGATGCCAACAGTTGATTCGATTAGAAAGGTCTTACAAAATCAGTCAGATGAAATACAATACAGGCAAGTGAGAAGTCAACACAAGGAGAAATCAAATGTACAAACTGAAGTGTGGTTCAATAAGCGGCAGCACCATTGCAGAGACTGATCTGGGCACTTCAGTGGGTCCTACAAAGGGGACGGGCAATGTTTCCCACTGACCCCCACCCAGCAGCAGGAGCTGTGGATCCTCAGGGCTTATGAAGATGATCCCCATCTGGGGCACTGCACTGTCAGAATGATAGAGACAAAATGGAGTTGAAATGAAAAGACAAGAATGAAAAGAGGTTGGAAATGAGAATATGAGAAAAGACTGAAGAAATTCAGCTGGTCTAGAAAAGAGTAAAGCTGCCCAAATGAGAATGTGACAACGGTGTAAAATATGCACTGGGTTGTTCTGAAGCAAGGAGTGAATAATTGCTCTCCATCTCCTCTTAGGGTAATTGGCCTGCTTTGCAACAGAGGAGATTTAAGGTAGAAATTAGAAAAGTACCCAGCTACCAGGATAATTTGCACAGGAACAGGCTACCCAATGGGGCAGGGGAATCCCTTTTTCCACGATCTCAACGATCAGATCAATGACTCCGTGGCCTCTTCTTGTTTTGCCAGGACCTGGATCCAGCACTTTGACCTTTTGAGTCTCCTGCTTTAAGACCATGGAGTGAAAGGACACATCTGTGCAGCTGGCTGCCCTTGAATTCATCTCATGCCTGAATATGGCCAGTTGTTCAGTTACACCCACCAGAATCTTACACTTGGGATGCTAGTTCCTAAACAGGAGGGTATCTACAAACAACAGAACAGGTGAACATGACAACAGCAGAACTATGGTAGGGAGAGGGAGGGAGATTAAATGGACCTAAGTATTTTGGTTGGCGAGGATAGAAGAATAATTACAGTGAGGTATATAAGAGCCTTAAGAAGGGAAGGCTAGGGAAGCCTTCCCTTCTTCCCTTCGTATAGGGAAGGCTTCTTTGGTCTCATTTCATACAACAGTGTGTATGCTCAACATGTTCTTCTCTCCTGTTCACGGCAATGGAGCAAAGGCCCTCTCAAGGGGGTTTCTTGCTCTCTGTGGGTGGTAGGACAAATAGACAATGGAGGTATTGGTGGAGAATGAATTAACATTTAGTGGAAAAAGGACTGCCTTCCCATGCATCTACCTGAGATGGGCTAGAAAGATAATGTGGCCCTCAGCTTCTGGGGCAAACGGCAAGAGGTGAGCCATCTTCTGTGATAAGTGAGCATGATGGAGGACGCTCTGTTTCACTGAGAGCAGTACCAGAGGTGTCTAATACTAGTGATGCCTGTCAAGAATGATCTCTGGGGAACTGAGCAAATGCTTGTGGTGCTCTTGGTCTGGGCAGAATAAGCCTCACAAGGATACCCTCCTTAAGACTGTTGCATTAATCTGGTCCTTGGAAAAAAAGCTTCCAGGTCTCAAAGTGCTCTGTTGGATCAGAAAGAGCTTGGAAGAGACTCCTCTGCAGGGTGTAATAATATCAGTTATGGAGAGTTATGTGGAGACAGCGGAGAAAATGAAGAAAGGCAGGTGTCAGTGTGCTCTGCGCCGGAGAACCAGTACTTCACAGCCTGTAGGTGGAAAGTAAAATGGAAACGTAAAGGGAGCTGAAGCCCTGCCTCTCGTGCTGCAGGAGGCAGAATGAACACATTGCAAGAGGTCATCCCAGAGTATGCTGGACCTGAGGACCCTCCCCTGAAGCAATCCTGCCAACATCTGCAACCGCTTGAACAGGACAGCTCCTGGTGTGCACTGTGGGCGGCAGGCGGGCTGTGGCAGGGGTATGGAGCCAGCGGACAGTCAGAGCGGGTCCTCGTGCAGCCCTGGTGCAGCAAGTGCTGCACTGAAGTGGTGACAAGGGCAGCTGTGACCCACCCTGTCCTTTGCTCCTCTGTGTTCTCATGGGTGGAAAGTGCAGTGGTTGGTCGTGTCTGCTGCTGCTGTGGTGAAGATGTTGACCATAACAAAGGGGGAAGTGGTTTGCAAGTGGTGGCAGCAACAACCTCACTGTTGTGGGTGATCTCCTCCATATAGAAACAGCTCCAGGAGTCAGTCAAGTCCTCTGTTCCTGTCCACAAGGCAAAAGACCTTTACTTTTTCCTGATTACTATTACTGGTTTGGGGGAGGATACACCCACCTCTGCTGTAAAGTAGCCTCATATTCTCCATTGAGAGGAAGGGAAGCAGCAGTGATTCATGAAGCTTTGACGATGACAGGATCAGCACTTTGAGCAGCAGTAGGTGGAGCTGGCTGAAAATCTTCCAAAAAAAAGCTAAATTTTATTATTATGGGAAATGTGGTTTTATTAAATTTTAAAAAAATAGTGAAAGAAAGTATTGATCCAGAAAAAAATGACAGTTTAAATTAAGTCCAAATGTTAATTTTTAAACTCATCTCAGTGCAATTCCTAATGCTGACAGTGCTGAGATCTCCTGTGCATTGAGAAACCACCCCAAATCTCCTGTTTCTAGAAATCATTTTTTTGGGCATTTTATGGGGTGGTGAGTTTCAGTTTTGAGCGGCGTCTAATAAAATGCTCATCAGGACTTGAATTGAAAATTAATGGCTTCTTCCCCATCCCACTTGATTTGGGCAAAGAATCACTGCAAAGACATGGCAAACTTTCTCCCTTTGCCATGGGCATGGACTGTACAGCCTGGAGTCCTCAGAAAGAAGAAAGGATCTTCTGTCATATTCCTCTTCCTCCATCCAGACAGGCTGGACGCCCGTGACCCACCACCTCCTCAGCACTTTCCATGCTATCTCTTCCCTCGACGTGACCCATCAGCTCCCACACTCTTTTGCAGCTCAGACTTCATTTCATTGCATTGACTTCTTCCTCAGTTTTTTATTTTAGACTAATGTGGACAAATTATCGTTCCCCTTGCAGAGACACTGACAGTCAGCTGGGTAATTACTGTCATTTGTACTGATAAACTGGGATGCTGAGACACCTTTGTTGTTACTGGGAGATATTTCTCTGAAGCAGACCCAGCCATTTCTTACTGGCAGGAAGGAGTCAGGGGTCCTGGAGGGCTGGTCCTGAGAGACACGTGCTACAAGAGCTTGCGTTTGGCTCTGGGGGTGGCAGAGGCTTGTAGTTTAGCACATACTTTAATTAATTATGTCATATTAATAACAGTACTTGGATAAGGTCCTACACAGTTGCAGGCTAAGTCAGGGTGAATGCTTCCACTGATTGTAACAGGAGCTGATGTGAACCCGTCGTAGCCCCTGTGTTTACAATGTACTCTTATCATATGCATTTTGTATTAAGTGGTCTTCAGAAATGAACGTCAAAACCCAGAAATAAATCCAAGAACAGAGAGTAAACTGCAGTTGTGCCCCTCCTGGCTGAGCTCCTGTGCAGCAAGCTGCAGAGCCCATCTCTTCTTGCCTTGCTTTCCTCCTGACTCCATGAATCTCTTCTGTGTATATGGCTCTAGAAGTGTAGGATCTGCAGGATACATAACATGTGGAGAGAGGGGTTAAATTCCCTCCTATGGCAATCCCACAATGATTAGGGATGCTATGTTGGGTGTGGATTTCTTTGCACTTCAACTGAATGCAGGAAAAGTTGGCGTTCAGTTCCTGAATCACTACTTCTCCCATCTGCCGGGAACCTGGGAACCTGGCTGAGACACCAGCACTAGGTCCCTGGGCTGGTCCCCGGTACCTGGAGGTTCCACAGCAGGGTCTGCTGCTCTGCAAAAGGGCTCCAGTGCCCTTCTGGAGTGCTGGATCCACTGCTGATAGCACAGAGAGATAATTTGTTAGACCCAGAGCTTGGTCGACTAAGGTCAGCTCAGCAAAAAGCTGGGCTTGAGCAACCAGGCCTGCAGAGAAGGTCCAGGATCATGCTGAATAACACTCAAGCACTGATTCACCACCTCAGCTTTGGCAGTACACCGTGAGCAGGATCTCCTCCTAAGTCCCATCACTCAAATTGACACTTCAGTTAAAGGCAGGTACCTGAAGGTCCTGAAGGACCAAGGCCTTGGTCCTGCAGCACTCAGTAGAGGAAAGTTTCTAGAAGCTAGCTGGGCATGACTGCTTCTAGGACGTGGAAACCAAGTTGAAAATACTACCCAGCCCCTGCACATTAAATGCTGGTGATCTTTTTTTTACACTTCCTCTTTAAAAAACTGGCTCTGCAAGGCATACAAACTGCCACCCACTTTAAGCATATTGAATCCTGCTTCTGATGTTCCTAGGACTTACCCATTCAGCTTAAAGCTAATTGATGCCTGCTCAAAAAGCTTGGTGCTTTGCATCCTCAAACACCATTTCTTATGCTTGCTAAGAAAAGTTTACTGTTGATAGACAGGCTCCAGTTTCCCAGAGACTTTGAGAGCTCTTCACACAGTTATACATACGAGCAAACTATTCAATATTTAATTGCTCTTTCTTGACTGTATGGACATTTTCTTAATGCATTAATTCAGCAGAGTAATAAGAATCTCCCGGCCTGGCGGCTGCATCCCAGCTGTTTGCACAGCGTTACTCACTCAGTTCTGTGGGCTCAGCTCCTCGCAAGGCTCTCCCGCAGCAGCACGGGGGCCCACCTGCAGCTTCTCTCTGATGCCCACACACGCATTGAGGACACCCAACCTGGGGCACCAGCACCCACAGGATGGTCCCCTCCATAGCACATGGTCTTGCCTCAGGGCAGCAAGCTTCTGAACTTGGACGGGACTTTATCTGCTCTGTAATGGTCTTTGCTCCAGATGTCTCCTTCCCGCTGCAGCTCAGCTCTCTTCTAGCCTCTCCCACCTCTTCTTTGGATGCTCTTCCTCTGAAGGAAGAGCCTTCCCATGCCTCAGGAATAGCAGTAATTCTCAGGGAACATTTTGATTTGCAAAAAAAACTCGACCAAAACATGTAGGATTTTTTTCCCCTTCATAACAAAAAAAAAAGGCGGGTGGCAGTGAGGGACACTGCCAGTCATGGTGCTTGACCTCCTTTTGCTTTCTGAATAGAAGAATGTTCTAGCAACATCCAGTCAAGCTTGTTATGCTCTGTTGCCACTTGCAAACACTTCCTAAGAGCTGCTTTCTGTGCCACTTGAGCAGCCAATGGTGCCTGCCTAAATACAGGTCCTGGTGACATGTTTCATGGATGTCCCAGGCCATCTATGCCTCTAAAGTACTCAGACCTCCTGAAGCAGGTTGGTCATTGCCTGGGAGATGAGGCAATTACTATCAGGCAAAAAATTTGAAACCACTCCTCATATCAGAAATTACTAAGGAAACTGAAAGTTGATGACAACGCAACGTGCAGCCAGGAAGCAAATTTCTAGATTTGGAGGTAGGTATAAGGCACAATAATACACCTCAGTCACTATCTGACAAGGATATTTTATTTTAATTCATGTATTTTCTGTTTCATCCAGGAGCATGGTTAATTTTCACAGCTTGAGAGATGTTGGGGCCTGACTCTTCAGACAAACCATTTTCCCTGGGAATTCTCCCCCATTAGGCATCTTTACCTGGGGCAAAGCCCAGCACGCTACAGCTGTACTCTCAGGTATCCCACAGAGTATATATATATATATCTATATATATAGAACTTGGGATTTCTCATAAATTTCCATCTTAGTAGTTAATCAAGATGATCTAGCAGCCTGAGTAATGAAGTCCTGGTTTACAAAGCTGCTCTAGAAGTACAGTTTCCTGCTGGACAGACCCAGATAGATTAGCACTTTCTTTATCAGCTGAGAAGCCCTTTACCACAGTGCAAGCCTCACTTTCCATGAAGAATGGGCGTTCAAGGGAGATTTTAAGCACCTCTCAGCTTATAAATATTTCATCTTTCTTTAACAGGTATCTCCAGAAACATCCATTGTACAAATTTGTTAATAGCTGGAGAGAATATGTCTAACTGCTACCTCTACATATGCAACAAGAGAAACCAGAGGACGTGACATCCCACCCCAGCAGAAGGACTCAGATGGCAAAGCCACTGGTTATTTTCAGCATTTGCAGGAGCTGAGGTGGAAGCCTCTGCCTTTAAATGAATGCAGACAAGCACACGCACTCTGGCATGTGAGCATGTACCTACACAAATTCACAGCTACCATGTGGGTAGTGGTGTTCAGTGGCCGAGGTCACCTAGAAGCAGTGATGGGAAGCCAGAATTGGGCCTTCTGGGACAGAGGATTTTAATGAACAAGACAGCCCTCATCAGCCTTGACAGAGTAGACAGAGCAATAAACCTAGGCCCGTTGTTAAGCCCACAACCCAGACAACTAACCTTGATGGTTGGACTAGATGATCTAAAAGGTCCTTTCCAACATAGTCAATTCTATGATTCTAATTCTGTGATTCTATTCTAATCTAACAGACAAGTCTAGGGGCCACCAAAGACCATAGCGTCAGGGAACCACATCAAGAGGGCCAGGTCAAAGGGCAGGACCCAAGAAGTGTGGGTCGGGAGTAAATTCAGGACCTTGAAAGCCAACTTAATGATTGCACAGCAGGAGAAAGTGGTAGAAAACTTTTAAATACTTGCTGATGGGTAAATGCAAGACTTCTGGAAGACTGATGGTAGACAGCAGGCAGCTGCAAGTTGCTTGCCTGGGTGGGGATGGACAGAGTCTAGACAGGGATCATTCTGGTTGATCTATACAGAGCCTGATGTAACCATGTACCATGACATAGTCCTGTACTGAAGTAATGAAGGCACCTGAAGGGTAGGCAGAGCAGTCAGCAACTCCTCACAGTTGCAAGGGAAGAAAAGAGGCAGAATTATCAGTGGAGCTCTTTTCCAGGCTTTTCAGTCACTGTGTTGGGTGTGAGCTGCAGGAATGTCACAGATTTTGGAGGCCATAGCATCCAACTGGGTATCCAGCTGGACAACTTCTCTGTCATGGAAGGGACTGAGTTTTCATCCTACCTGGATCCAGAAAGCCTGGGCTGGGAAACACAGTAGAGAGGCTAAATACAAATCTGACAACGCTGTGCTGAACACCATGCCTCTCTAAGTCTGCAATCACTTGTGCATGTCATGTGTACCTTGGTGTGAATGAAACCGTAATCTGGCAGTTTGGAAGGATCCAAGTCAACAGTTTATCTTCAGGGCCTGCACCTCTTGGCCCTACTTCCATCCCTCAGATGCCTGAACCAAGCTTTCAGCATGAAAACATGTTATTTAGCTACCTGCATCCTTGCAGTAAGGGAATATCACTCCAAGATGAAGCAGAGCAAGTGAAGGACTGATAGAAGCAAGGAAAAAGGAGAGGGGCTAACTTGAGAGGAGGAGTAAATCTGTGCTTCTCCATGAATATTCAGAACCAGCTCCTAAACTTGCATTATAGAGCATTACAGGAGGAAAAATAGGAAATTGGCTTATTTATGGATGTCTTTTTAATAGCCTTGCCTAGATCTCACAAATGCTCATAACCTGTGGGTCATTGTGTTTGCTGCTGGAGTTCCTGCACGTCCTGCTGGTCCTCCACAGATGAGCTCTTTCTGAAAACAAGGAATTCACCTGCTGATCCCCTGCAATAAACACAGAGCACCCCCCACTCTGGCCCCAGTGCAGGAAAGAACTATTCTAGAAATGTGCACTCACGAAAAGTTGAAGAAGAACTTGAATCTATTTAGAAAAACCTGAAAGGAAAAATGATCATAGGCTGTAAGTCCCTACAGAGGGAAAAGATTTCTGATAGCTGGGGGCTTTCAGTCTAGCTAACAAAGGCTGGCTAAGATTCAGTAACTAAATGTTGGAAGCAGACAAAATCAGACCAGAAATAAGGTGCTACCTGGGAACTGTGAAGGAGATCAGGTTATGAAGTAAGAAATCATTTCTTGATTGCCTGGAGCCTTTGAAGGAAGATTCAGAATCTTTGTGAAATTTGTGCACTCTACCCTAACCACAATCTGAGTGAAATTCTGGAGCCATGGGGTGGATTTGGGGCTTGAATCAAATTCACCCTCCATGATCACCATGGTCCCTTGAGGCTTCTGCATCCAGGACGTCTCCTGCAGGTTGTTCATGGATTTGTCTGAGAGTCACTTGGCAGGGAGAGCTCACCTCTGCCTTTAAATCTCAGAAAGTTCTTCCTTTCCTGCTCGTTCCCCAGATGTGTCAGTCTTTGCAGGCCCTGGTGACTCATAAACCAGTTCAACCTCAGCATCCCCGGAGCTGTGCTTTGGAAGCTGGATCATCCAGGTGAGGTAGCCTAGCTCAGTCCTCAGGGAACAGCCTAGCCTGGATGTAATATTTATCACCTATTTTCCCTGCATTTTCTTCCTTGCAAATCTGGTGAGTGAGACTGTTTGCAGAGCTCCAGAAATGTTTCCTGCTGCTATACAACCAGTGCCGGTCTGCTGTAGACTGGTGGGAGAGCTCTCTGCCTCAAAGAGCTCACAGACCTAGCCTGAGCTTGAATTATAGCCACCTATGAACTCTCAAATTTCCCTACTAAACAACAGAATGCATTGGGATTGGTTAGATGAAGATAAATAACTCCAGACCAATAGATTTTCCCTTGAACTATCGGACATGGAAGAAGGAGGAGCACTTGTGCTGGAGACAGGCCAGCTGATGCCTTATCAGTGATGGAAGGGGCTCTGCCTGCAGTCTCTCACCGTGTGCCAGGCACCAGGCACGCTCTGTAGGAGGCACCTGAGGAGGATTCTGCCCTGGGGACATGGACCCATGTTTATTCAGATGGCTCTAGTCAATGTGTGCAGGCTGTTTTTGCAGACCTGAGCACACAGGTCTCTGTCCCCACGTGCTGGAGAGCTCAGAGCAGCAAACTCAAGGGCATCCTCCCCAGTCCATCACCCAGGGGTTTGGCCCCTGGCAAAGCTCATGGCAAACAGGGAGATTTGGTAGTTTGTTCCTCTGCTCTCCTGAGGTACCAGCAGCCACAGAGGCTGTGCAAAACAGGGACACCAGGAGACAAAGCGTCTGCAACTGAACTGAAATTTTCATTCCGGTCATCTTTATTAATTCCCTGTACTGTGAGGCAGTTTTAAAGGTTCAGGTGAAGGCTGAGCCTGCAAGTTCTGGAAAGACACGTTGCTATTACTCAGGAATAATACCTATCAGAACAGACCAAACAAATGTGACCCTCGCTGTCTCTAGCTCTCAGCTAAGCCAGCTGCCCTCTCTCATCTTTGCATTTCTCAGCTGAATCATTTAACATTGTGCAGAATTCATTCATCCTGCTGCATCAGTCCCTGTTCTCCTGGCAGATGCAAGGTCTCGGTCAGCCATCCAGTGACCGAGACCGGTGTTGTAGCTAACAGCGGGGCTCCCTGAACAGTCCCCAAAGATGGGAACAAGCTGTAGGAAAAAAATACATGCCAAAGGCTATAGATGCTGCAGTGGTTGATGAGGAGGTCAGAGCCATGACTTCTTCCCCTTCATTCTGGTGTTGTTCTGCCCTTTGACCTTGGGGAAATCATCTACTTTTTTGGTGTTTGGTTTTTTGGTTGGAATAAGAATCATGTACAGCATGGGACAAGGAGGGAGGAGGGAGGGAGATGCTCTGAACTTCCCACTGGTTCTGGGAACATTAATTCTGGGGCTGTGCCACTGTGTGTGACCTGAATGTGAGTTTGGGCTTAGATCTCAGTTTCAGAAAGTCTGAGAAATTTGGAGCACTGAAGGCTAGAGCAAGAAAAGGAGATCTGTGGTCAGGAAGGCTCCCAAAGGAGAACAGGGTGTTCAGGAGGGAGCTTCACTTGACAATCTTAAAGAAGAAAAAAGTGAGTTAGTCCTGTGCAGGGAATATGCAAGGACACAATACCGGGGGATAGTTCTGTGAGTAAACATGGGTTGGCAGACCAAGAAGACACAGCAGAAGGGTGACGCTCTTGCCTATTTTATATGGTGACCTTTCCAGGGTTGAGCTTCCCTCTGAGTGTTTCTTACTGACTTTTTTCTCCCCATTATTCTGGAAGAAATTTGGTAGCTTTAAAATCCCTCTTGTCTATATCTCATGGAATAAAACCTTTCCTTCATTACGCTTAGACACATATGACCCCTTGAACTTAAATTCCACCTCTCTCTTCTGGTCCAGCAGTGTCCCAGTTTCTCCTCAGAGATCTATGCAGGAGATTTAAACTTTGTTAGCCAGCCCCCGCTCCTGTTCCACATGGCTTGTTTTTCCAGCAGTATAATTCACAGTTTCAGACACATTAAGAACCAGCTGGGCAGCTCATCTTGTTAGTAGGATTATAGCCATAATAACACTAGAACCCATAGTTATGACAAATTTACTATCCAAATTAATAACAGAAAATTAGCACCCTTCATGAACCTGATTTTTCCAGGGCTAGTTCTGAACTGAGAGGTTTGGCCCTGCATTTTGTCACTGGGATGAATTCCTCTCAGAGGCAGATGTGAAGAGCTGAGGTAAGCATCACCTGGTGAAGGGGACGAAGTCCTAGTGTGGTCAGCAGTGGATGCTCAGGATGTGCACAGAGGAGCCCTGACCTACCCGTCCAGCTTCATGCAAGCAGAATTGACAAAAAGTACCAGTGGCATTTCAGAGGGGATCAGGGCAGCACTAGCCCTTGGGCAGCCACTGGAAAAGAATGAGGATGAAAGATGCCTGACCTGGAGGAGGAGGAGAAGGATAAAACGGGTTCATTCAGGTCCAAATTCAGTTGAAAGCCTACCTCTGTGAGCAGAACAGAACTGTTCTTCCACAACAGACAGCTCCTGTTGCTTGGAGCCTGAGCTTGTGCTTTACAGCAAGCATCAGGACCAGCCGTGGCACCCAGTGCATTGGGGGCAGCTCTTCCTCCTGAACTCAGTAGTCCACATGAGATTTTGGAAGTATCCGTGCTAAGATGCCCCTTGGATGGTGCTCCTGAAGGTGAGGATGAGGATACGTAAGGACAAGGTACCAGATATATACAAACCAGCCTGGCTAAAATCCTCTGCCCTAGTACTTTTATACAAACCCTTGCTTTAGCTTGGAAATAACCAAGCCTTTCCTGAGGCTCAGGCATTCAATGCAAACCCCTCTCCTGTCAGCAGACTCCCTTCCCAGCTGCCCTGGTGCACTCAGGGCACGGATCACATGCTGTAGTGGGCAATTACCAGCTGCAGTGTACGGGATCACGTGCCTTGCACAGAAATTACCATGTGACACATCCTGGGCTTGATTAGGAACAAATCAATATTCATTGGGCTAGCTGGGTTGTTATTTTTCCACTGCTCCACTAATATAACAATCTGACTGGCCTGTGCGTCTCTGATGCAGGCAGGCACCACGGTCAGTTAAAATATGCATATTGGAGACGCATCCTTCACCTTGTTTCTTCAAGAGTATCAGAATGAATTTAGCCAGAGTGCCCCCATCTGCACAATCCCGTCCATGCAGGGAGGGGTGGCGATGGAGTCTGCTTTTCAAAATCCCTGCATCTCTGCAAGAACAGCAAGAATTGATCCATCTCATCTAAATCCCAGCTCTTATTTAATATTTGCTTAAGTTGAGCAGTACCTAAAGGGAATATAGGAATCACTAACTCACACCCAAGAAAAATATCTTTAGGAGAGGGAAACACCAGCTGAGAACTGACACAATATCTATGTCTCCCTTTCCTTTTAGCCAAGGCACTTCTTTGCTGACATTAGTGTTGATTTATACAAGTGGAGAGCAATGGCTTTTCCTGTCCTTCAGAAAGGCTCTGTAGCACTGTGGCAGGAAGCAAGCCCGTCTCACTCTTCACTTTTGAAGCTGCCCTGTGCTGGCCCTGGGTTGTTGAGGAGAGACATGGACCTTCTGCAGAAATGCTGATGCAGAGGTCCCCTAAAACTTATTAAGTTGTCCTGGATGGTAGGAAATTCTACATGACATGAGTTCAGCCATCACATAATTGTGCCCGCTCGCTTCTTACACCCAGGAGAAAGGAATAAGGAGTTTGTTTATGAGGTTTTCAGAAACAAGTTGCCAGATACCTGTGGAAGCAGAATAAAGATACATCTGCTTTCACGGCTGGCATTATCATAAATAATGTTCTGATCCTGAATCCATTACTGAGTTGGAGAGGGACTCTTAGACCTTCAGAGGCAATCAGGATCAGCTGCAAAGGACAATGTGTTCTTTTTTTGACATGTACCTGTATGGGATTGTCACTGTGTCTGGAAAGAGATACTTGGGAACTGCTGCTTCTTTCCATGAAAACTTCTGATAGAAACAATAAAAGCTTTTAGATTTACTAAATATTTTTCCAAAGCCTCTGGGACTGTCTTAAAAAAAAATATTAAATCTGTAAAACCCCCAAATTGAACATCCTGGGATTTAAAAAGAAATCCTGAGAAAAAGGTCACTGAAATTGGAGGCTTCAGGGAGAGAAACTTCTCTTTCCCTGAAAGTCTTAGTTGAATATCTGCCTCGAAGGAAAAAATCTGTCTCAGCTGCTAAGTTTGTTCTCCGGGGGAGGATCTGCAGGAGCTTCCATCAGGTCAGAGACCACAGAGATTTCTATTCAAGAAGGAGCTGGTGGCTCCTGCTGCTGCTGGCCCCTGAGCCCCCTCTGCAAGAGTTGTGTCCTCCCTCAGTTGGCTTTGCAGAAGGACCTGGAGTGCTCTCGTGATGGTGGGGAGGGACAGCAAAAGCGGTTGGCGTGAAACCCCAATTTTTCATTGTTTTCTCACACACTGTCTCATATTTGTTGTTCTCTGCTGTTATAAGCAACACACATTGTGCTGCATAAACACCAGCTTGGGCTGCTCGTTGATCAGCTCATTGAGGATACTCCCAGTTGACTCTGCCTGTTGGTCTCCAGGACCTGCTGCCTGTACCGGGAAGGCTGTAGGGGGGACTTTTCCATAACTTTGTGCAATCTTGCCTGCAGCTTAGCCCCCCAGGCCAGAGCTAATTATGTAAAAATGGTAATTGGGACAGAGCTGCAGCTGCTTTCTTAAGCTCTCAGAGAAGGAGATTTACCCAATTTGAGCTTTTTTTTTCACTAACTACGGCTTCTCCCCTGATTATAGAAAAGGAGTGGGCGGCAAGAGACACCATCCACAAGCAGGAAAGTTAAGAAATCTGAGGAAAGATGGAAAAATAATAACCCAACTAGCCTGACAAGCTCCATCCATGGCATCTGCCGGTCTCCCCGGCGGCATGCTGCCGATGCAGGGTCGGAGCCAGGCTTGCCCACACATGACCAGAGAGAGCCGGGGCAGAAATCGTAGCCTCAATAGAATACACAGGGTCTTGAGCATGAAATTTGGTGGGGTCAGGATTTTAACCACAGTGTAAAAGGTGTCTCAGCAGTATAACGTGCAGGGCTGCTGAATTAACATATGGCGTATTAATTAGGCACGTCTTCACTGCAGAGGTCAGATCTCATCAGGAGAAATGTGGTGGATTTTGCTGATGGAGCTTTTTGAGGAAGAAGTCTTTGGTTTCACAGCTGGGGAAGATAAGTGAGAATAATTCACAAACACTGTTTTTGGGAGATAACTCCTGATCTTGATCAATTTTATTTGGTATTGGGTTTTATGGCTTTGCTACAGTATTCAAGCACAATTCCACAGAGGGAAATTCCTCTGGACATCTGCAGGTAGTGAATTTTGATCCGAACAATGTTTAACGTTTTTGTTGATGTCCAGGAAGAAAATACTGAGTCACTGCCGGTGAAGCTTGCATAAAGCACAGAAGCTCCAAGGAGCCAGTAAGCAGCAGAGAGGATGTAGAAAGGCTGCATATCCCATTGAATTGCCAGGAAGGCTACTCATAACCTAAAACAACTAAATGCAAGCTCTTAAGTTTTTGCATAGACTGAAGTTCACTAAAGTGTAGGGAGAGTAAAGACATGGGAGGAATAAACAAAATGTAATGGGAACCTTTTGTTATGTCCATGTGGAGATGTTAGATGTTACAGTGAGTTAAGGTATAGAAACTAATTTTTAGACACTCTAAATGAGAGCTTCTTGGGGCAAATGCTCAGAGATCACATCAGAAAAGAAGAAATCCTTTATTTAATCCTGAGCATTGAAATGATATCGTTCCAGATGCATTCATCAAAGAGTGAATCTGTAATCATTATATACTTGTATTTGTACAGCTTTGTGGGAGTGAGAAAGCAACAGGTGAAAATCCCCTTTAATAAATTCTTACTTTAAAAGGGCATAAAGAAGTAATGACATAGAAGTCATAGAGAGGTTGGTGCTGGTCTCTTCGCACAGGTAATTAATGACAGAACAAGAGGGAATGGCTTCAAGCTCCAACAGGGTAGGTTTAGACTGGACATTAGGAAAGAATTTTTCACAGAAAGAGTGGTCGGGCATTGGAATAGGCTGCCCAGGGAGGGGGTTGAGTCACCATCCCTGGATGTGTTTAAGAGACATTTAGATGTGGTGTTGGGGGATATGATATAGGGGAGAACTTTGTAGTGTAGGGTAGATGGTTGGACTCAATGATCCCAAGGGTCTCTTCCAACCTGGATGATTCTATGATTCTAAGTGAGAAACCTTGCTAAGAGAAAATAAAAGGAGCAGCAGAAAGGGTAAAGTATTTTTGGATGACATAAGCCTATTTAGAGATACACTATCAGAAGTATGTAGTAAGGGCATATCATTTGCTGAAAAAGACAAACAGTCCTAAAATAGGGAGCACCAGCTAAACAACAGGGTAAAGGGAACTACTAGAGTTAAACAGGAATTATTTTAAAAAAGTAATTTCAAAAAAGGTGAAAATATAGAAGAACTCTTGTGACTTAAATATGAAACCATAATATTGTAAGTTGAGCAAGCTTCTGAGAAACTACCTGCTGAAGAACTAAAGCTTAAAATAAAAGATTTTTTTCAAATACATTATAAGGAGGCCTACCAGAAAATTGCTAAATGATAGAGGCTTAAAAGGAGCTCTCCAGGAAGAGAAGGGTCCCAGAAGAGAGGAAAGGTTATTTCTTTGCTTTGGTGCTTGTTATGGAGAGCTTAGGGAAGTCATTTTACAAAGGGTGAGTCTGACCAACTGTCATAACTTAAGGAGGAGGCTTTTAAAGAAATGATAAAATGAACAGTAGGAAATGAGCAGGAACAGATGGCATTCACCCAAGAGGTTTAGAGGAATTCAGATATAAAATTGCTGAACTACTCGTTGTGTTGTGCAAAGTATCACTTAAATCAATCCCAATATTATAGCAATGAAAGACAACAAATGAGGAACCAGCTTTTAAAGGAAACTCGGAAGCATCTGGAGAAATGCAGATTGATCACAGACTGGCAAAACTGGTCAAAAAGAATATTAAAATAGAAATAAAGTGAAGTCTTGCTTCAAAAATATGAGAGATCTTTGAAGGCGTGAACGGGTGCATAGTTGATAAACACAACAATCTTTAGTAAGGTCCCTGCACTAACAACCCTTAAGGAAACTGAGCTGTGCCAAGGGAGGTGAGATGCCTCTGGTGAATTGCTGAGTGGTTGAGAAAGATGATGAGCTTTTATGAGGAAGGGAAAATGCCAGTAGAGTTTCCCAAGGATCTGGCCTTGACCCTGAGCCTCTTTACTTTTTCACAAGGGAGTTATAGACTTTTTTGTAAGGACTGGTTATCAAACTCCCAGTATTTGCTGTGGATCAACATCAACTAAGCCTCTAGGACAGTCAAAACTAAACCTGCTTGTGAAAAGCTGAGGGAAGATCTCACAATTCTGAATGATTAGGTGATAAAACGCCAGAATAGGTTCATGGTCAGTAAAGGCTGAGTCATAAATGTAGACGAAAACAGCCTTGACTATACACACATAATCACAGGGTGTGAATGAAATAGATCTGGGTAGTGGGTAAAGTGCCATGAGAACGCCTGCTCAGCGCTCAGCAGTGCCAAAGCCAGCAGATATGCTCTCAGATTTATTAGGAAAGGGGCAACCAACGCAACAGAGAACCGTGTAATGCCACCGCCTAACTCCGTGGCACATCCCAAGCTCATGTGTTGTGTGGCTGTGCTCCTTCTGCCTCAAAGAAGAGGCAGAATAGGTGGGAGAGGCTCAGAGAGGGGGGAGAGGCATGACAGCCTCTGCGTGGGAGAGCACAAGCACCGAGGGAGGGTTAGCTTGCATCACTGTCTCTGCTTTTGGCTGCTCTCTAATGGGTTGAAAAGGCATACAGATAGGTTCCTGCTGGAGATTTTTGGCTGGGAGTAGGTAGGAAGATGTATATGTAACTTTAGTTCAAGAAGTCTCGTCTGTGGTTTCCTGGAGCAAAGCAGATCAGACAAGATGATCATAACAGCCTCTCCTGGTCATCTGCCCACACATTTATGATCACACATACTCATGACTGGTGAAGCTCTGTCCATCATCACTGTCGCTAAATTTATATCATTGGAAATGTGTGCTGTTGATTCTTTTTCCTTTTACATGGGGTCACATTAGTGGTTTTGACCCCCTTAGGCTTTCTTGAAGCAAAGTTCACTGTCGTGAAAACAGGATCATCTGTTGGGACTTACCTTCATTTTCACCCCCAAAGATGTGTTCTGCAGACAGTTCTGTCTGCACTCCATGTGCTGGAGTCTCAGCAAAAGCTCCTGTGGTTGAAGTTGGTGCTGTTTCTATGAAAGTTTTTCTGCAAGGAAGTCATTTTAGGGCACAGCAAGACATGAAAGAAGTCATCCAAACACCATTCCTTTTATGAAGGAAAATAACTAGAAGCTGGATAAACAATTCATATTATTCCTCATTAGTTCACACTAATCAGTAGAGTGTCTCAAATAAGCATTTAATTAAGAATTAATGTGGCGGCTGTTATAAAATGAAATATTAATTGGAAAGGGAAAGTTTCAGGTTTGTTTAGGTGAAAGAAATCTGCCCGCCTCACGCTTAACTTGATTACACAAGTGCTTTCCAATTCCTGAATTGTTTAATGTATACAAGTCATAAGGACCTGACATTTAACAAGGGAACACTGGCAAATTAATTCCATTCAGTGCTAAAAATGCATCTTGACATTTGGTAGTTGGTATGTTAACCAGTGCCTCCTCATCAGAATTGCATGTTTTGCTATGTGCTAATTAACTGCCCTGTTATCCCATTTCAAAAGAATTAAGAAACAATTGGGATTTAATGTATTACTAATAAGTGGACCGATGTCAGCTGCAAGGCATGGGCTCGGTTCCAAGCCGAGGGCAGGACCGTCTGTCCTCCCCACCGGGCAGAGAGAGCTGCTGCCGCCTGGGGACTTGTTGTAAGGTATCTCCGCTGCCAGCGGGGCACTTACACCTCTCTCTGACTTCTCTCCACCAGTTATGACCCAAAGACTCACAGGCACTTCAGCGTGAGGAGCAGAATGGGGTTTACCAAGCTGGAGCAGAGCTAGATGGTTCAGCAGATGGACGTCCCTATGACACTCCAGACATTGCGAGCTTTGCCGAAGCTGAGCCATGCTCTGTGATGAACGCAATTATCTACAAGCTAGAAGTTTCAGGGACTGAAACTTTTACACACTGATGCCGACTGAGTTTGCCAAATGCTTTCAGCCAAGAAGGTAGTAAAAGAATTTTTTGAACATGTCAAAACACCTCATTTTCACATTTTCTAGAAGGAAATGTTTTGGTTTGGAAATGAGAAAATGCTTCATTTTGATATTCCCCATGTGACAGTGTTCAGAATTCTTTCTTTCTAAATGACAGGTTCTTTGTTGTTTAAAATTGACCAAAATTTTCCCTGTTAGTGAACCCTTTTATTTTAAAGAACCTGAATACAAAAGACAAAAGATTCTCTTTTTGTTTGAATGAAAGAGTTGGGGTGAGCCCAGAACAATATTTCAGTGTTTTTTTCTTTGCCAGTAGCCCTTGAATTCTTCTATTTTGCATCATCAGAAACAGTTTCCCTCCCGTGTCCCTCCTCTCCTTTAGCACTTCCCAATGTCATCTCAGCTTCGGGAGGCAGGGGAAACAATCCTCCTGCCCTGAGATCTGCAGGGAAAGGGGGTCCTTAGGATCATTTGTAGTAAGTGGTTTTGGAGGAGAGGGACACCAGGGATACCAGACTCTCCAGCCTTTGAGCTGTTGAGCTAATGGCTCTGTGCAAGAGGTAAATTACAACCCCTTTGCTGTGGGCTATGTGTGTTGTATGTACCGAGGAGTAGCTGCAGGCAGCCAGGGGGAGAGGGTGTTAATCACTGGCAAAATATAGAGCTGTAAAGCCCTCTAACAGCCTTTCAATTCTTATCCCTTTTCTTCTCTAATGTAAGTCCCCAACCCTTGCAGTTCCATCTCCCCTGCCTCTATCCTGTCTTTCCAGATGTCACTTCCTCTGTCTTTTTCTTGTTTGTCTCTGGGTTTCTTGGTTTTACAGAAGTAATAGTCCAACCTGTCCCTTTTAAGGGTGAATGCATGGGTTCACTTTGTTCTGCTCCCAGCTAAGCTGCAGGAACCAGCATTTTCCCTTTGGATCATCACCAGGGTTGTCTCAACCCCTCAAAGCACCACCTGACCACTCCGATGATGGCTTGATCTGATAATTGAACAGAGCTGGTGTTAGAACCATGAAGGACTGAGACGCTCCCCTACAGCAGCAGCCCGTGACAGAGAAACGTTGAACTCAAGGTAGTGCTGCATATGCCCTGTGAAACACTTTTCTCCATAGGTTCTCAGCCAAGATCTACAGACCTGCAATGCTCTACAGACCAGATAAACTGCCAAACACCTCAAAAAAAAAAAGAAAAAAAAAGGGTCAAATCACAGAATGTTTGGGGCATAATGCAGTAAACCCAGAAACGGAAGCTGTATAGTCATGTCAATGCCCTGCAGAGCCAGAACTGGAGAATTCCACTCAACGCATTCTAATGTAGAATCGTAGAATCATAGAATCATGGAATCATAGAATTGTCTAAATTGGAAGGGACCTTTAAGATCATCTAGTCCAACCATCAATCTAACTCTGTTTAAAAAAACCATCACTAATCCATGTCACTAAGCACTATGTCAACCCATCTTTTAAATACCTCCAGGGATGGTGCCTCAACCCCTTCCCTGGGCAGCCCATTCCAAGGCTTAATAACCCTTTCAGTGTAAACATTTTTCCTAATATCCAATCTGAACCTCCCCTGGTGCAACTTGAGGCCATTTCCTCTTGTCCCATCGCCTGTTCCTTGGGAGAAGAGACCAACCCTCCCTGGCTACACCCTCCTTTCAGGGAGTTGTAGAGATCAATAAGGTCTCCCCAATATTAATTTGTGTTAGTATCTATCAGAATGCCCTGCTCATTTGGAGCCGTCTGGAGCGTTTCCAGCTGACCAAGACTTCTAGTGCTTATTTCCTCCATTGCCCACATTATTTGTAAGTGTGTCACCACCAGATGCCATGAACTGAAGTATGAGTTTACAGTATGTCACCACCTACCAACTCTTCCGGCTTGGATCGTGTAAGCCAAAGGCATATTACGTGTCTAAAACTCAGGAGATTGCCACCCAAAGTAGAAGAATGGTAGGTGAGTGCTAAAAATGTAAGTTTATCACCCAAAGGAAAGAGTTGGCAGAAAGACTCCAACTACTGTATCCTAACCACCTACACAAACACACTTAGTTTGTCAAAAATATATCACTTCCATCGAAAGAGCATCACATTATCCATGGGTTGTTGAAGGGCAGCTTTGCACATTGGGGTTGAAACCACAGTGCTGCTGAAGTTTTGCAAGTTCATAACCTACTTCACCTAAACTATTTTGCCCTTTTGCCCGTCTTGTCAGAGTTACCATGTTTTAGCTTCTGGTTTGGTATCGTTTCCATCTCTTCTGCCCAACCCTCACTTTTTCCTCAAGGTTTGAGTGAGATGTGAGTCTTAAGCTGTCCCTGTACTTACGCATGAATCCAAATCAACTGTGAATGCCTTTTATACTTCAGCCAGAGGACCTGCTCTCCCATTCTTCCTGGTACATCAGAGCTGTCTCCACTGCTCACTGCTTCCTGGCCATGACACGGCTGAATGAAAGGGAAAAGTCTCAAACGTGCTTTCCAGCCGATTGCTTTGAAGAGCTGAAAGTGGTGGAAGTGCTGCCTGTGAAGCTGTGAACTCAGTGGTTCTGCACTGCCCATCCCGGCTTGCATGTGCTCTGGGAATTATGGCACACTGTCTGTTCATCAGAAAGCACAGGGAGATCCATGGGCCAAAGATTAAGGGCATTCCATTGCTCATAATTTGATTTCTTCGTGCATTTCTCCTTCCGTGGGCCGGAACCTTGCTTCTGCACAGAGTCCAGCTGCAGTCTAATGTGGCTTGGCTGACTGGGGAGACTTTGCAGGGCTGAGCAGCCAGCAATCAGGTGACTTATCCAGGGACAACCTCCCGCTGCAGTGCTCTCCAGCCTGTGCTCTGATATCGTGGCCACCCAGACATACTGTCCCTGTGTTTCTGCTGAGGCTGGAGATAGGGCTCAACTGCTGGCTTCCTGCTGAGTTTGGCAGCTGATGTCTCCTTCTTCTGTGGAAAGGGCTCTTCATCAAGCCCATGCAGCTCCAGGCTCAACAACATCTCACTGAGGTGCTGCACATGGGAGCAGAGCAGGAGGTCTGCAGACAAGCTGGCTCACAAAGCCATCATGTTCAACATTAAGGCTGCAGGACAGTGTGCCCTCTAGCCTTTCACAAGGGACATCCCTGAGTGACCTGCTCAGCAGGCAATAGGGTTTGAGACAATTTTGGAGACCCAATACCTCTTTGATTGCTTGGGATCCAACCAGCCTCAAGCAACAGCGAACAAGGAAGGATTTGAGGAAGAGGTTTGGAAGGGAGTGAATGGGGCAATGTCACTCACCCCTCAGCTCGGTGCACAGGGAATAAGTCTGGCACAGTAGCTCCAACAGAGCTGGAGAGCAGTGGTACAGCAGGAGCTGGAATTGTACCCAAAGCAAGGGCCTGACCTCCTGTCCAGTGCTTGGAACTTGCTAGCTTAGGTCAGTTGCTGTGACATTTTGTGTGACATTGCTTGCCAGAAGTGTAGGAAAATATCCTTGAAAGATGCCTCATGGAGAGTACTGATCCACAGGAAAGATGCCGCACAACAAGAAATGGTCCAACTCTTCCTGTTCCCCACTCAGGAGGAAGCTCAAAGTGCAAATGAGCCACAGCATCTTGTCCACTTGTCCCATGGAGCCACACCATCTTGTCCCCTGGCACAGCAGGGAGCTGCAGTGCCTGTGTTTGGCACCCTGGCAGGGCACAGGTAGCAGCTTCCAAAAGAGACCACAGAAAAGCATAAGTGCTAGAAAAGCTGTCTTTCCTAGAGAAGAGGTAATCCAAGTGGGACCTCACCTCCAGTAGGAGTTAATTTTGAAAAAGAGGTATTCACTCAAATGACTGGCAAAAATCCATGTGCTTATACCACAGAAAATAAAAAATCAACCACCTTTTCTCTCTTTCTATCACTTGACTCCATGATGGACCTGCAACTTCAGGAACGAATTGCTCATCCTCTCTTTTTGCCTCAGCCTGCCAACAGCATGAGGGAAGTCAGGCAATCACCTTGTCACCTCCCACACCCCCAGTCAATCTTTTAAATGAGAGAAAAGCCAATCACTAGCTCCCATCTTCAGTTTTGTGATGCTTTCTGTAAGCATAGATCCTGGCTTGATGGATTTTTATCTTAAGTTCATGAAAACATCTTCTCCAGAGAAAATGCCATACCCATAGGTAAAGACTCTTCAGGGGCAAAAGTTCCTGTTGCAACAGGAAGAAATGCACAAAATATTAGACATTGTCACACAAGTCCTTGTGAGGGACATGTCAGCATGTCAACCATGACAAATATGCACAGTTGCAGTCAAGAACATGTAAGAAAATAGTGTTTCATAGAAGTTACAATCACCTTTCAGTCTTTGCAACTTTTAACATGGATGTACTAGTTAGCATCATGGTCACACTGAAGCCAGCCCTGTACGTCATGGAACATTACTTACAAACACCATTAACAATTCTCACCAAAATACTCATAAAATTTGAGTGGCAAACACTGAGAAGCAGATGATGATTAGCCTCATAATCTCTTATTTCAGATATAAAAGTGGTTACATAGAGCCTTAAGAAGGCAAAGAATATTCAAGCTTCTGTGCAAATAAGTACACCACTTCTCTACAGCTTTTTCATAGTTATTAATTGGAGTTGGCCAAATTATTTGTCAGGAATAGCATGTTGGCTTCGTTCAGCCCTTCCCCCTGTTTGTGAATAACTCTCAAGCAGACAGCAAGGAGATCTGGGGTTTTTACAGCAATCTTCACCCACCTGAGGAAGCCTGTCTGTACTTGTCTGAAGATGAAACCAGAGGATATTGAAGGCGGGCAGAGTGGAGACGGGAGTTCTATAATTGCAAGTTGGCTTTGCCATGCTTGAAGCTGTGGGAAACACCAGGAGAGAGAGACACTGTGTCATAGACAGGGCAGATGAAGGCTGGGAGAAAGCAGCATCCACGAGTGGTTGGGTTTGCCTATTTGCTATTTGTTTACTGTAGCGTGCAGTGGATTCCCAGATCACTTGGTATCATTCTTGCTCTGGGTGACTTTCACCCAGAACAAATTGCTGCTTGACGCTAAGAGGTTTCCTTTCATTCACAACGATAGAGCTAAATAATTGTTCAGCCTTAAAGTGACTCATTCTCACTCATGTCTTACTCTTTCTCACCAAAGGGGCTCACACCACCCATCCGTCCCTGCTCATTCCCTTTCAATCTCATAGATGTCCCTCTTGGAGTTGATATCCCTGCTGTTTTCCCAACAAGGCACCAACTTCTTCCTCTCCACCAAGGATGTTATTGCTTTCTCTGATGCTTCCTCTTATGTCTATTTTGACCAAAAAGCATTCTTATGCAAAAGTTACATCTTGAATTGCAATGCTGATAGTCAAAGGATTATCAAATATCAGCCTAACAGTGTTGTGCAGGGCAATCTGAAAACAGCCCAAGAAACTTCCCTGAGCCCTAGAGGACCTGTGATTTTTAATGGTGTACATTAAATAACCTTTTCAATGCTAGAGACTTCAGGAGTTATGATTTCTATATAACAGCCATCTTACAGCACAGTATTTTCCCTGGAATTTGTGGAAATAACTTTCTGTTGTATTTGGCTGCAGCTATTATTTACACATAGCTTTATGATAAGATGGGAAGCATTCAACGAGCTAGTGAAGTACCCTGGAAACCACTTCACCTCCTGGGAGCTTTCCCCTAAGCATCTTGCCTTGTGATTTGCGTTGTCCTACTGATATTCCCAAGCCGTCTTAAAATAGCTCTTACCACGTCTCGTCCCAGGTGAGTGTGAGCAGATGACCAGGGTAAAAGATTCCTTTCTCATAAAATTATATCCAGATGGGAAGTTTAGCAGCAGCATATACAGGTAATAATCGTTCTGCTCCTGACCCGCACATCTGCACACAGCTCCACCTGCAAACGTCCAAGCCCATTTGTTTGCAGTAAGTCTCAGAGAAACATCATTGTCCCTAGAGTGGTTCAACTCACCCATTTCTGAAGAAGCACTTTTGAAAATGACATTTCATACTTGCAATCCTGATCCATTTACACACTTAATAGATTATCGTGTGTTTTCTGAGCCAAGAGTTATCAGCATTTGTGCTTGTAGCTGGTGATGCATGCAGAGTGATAAAGCTTAGGTAAAGCTCTTAAACTCAGAGTTAAATTAAGCTGAGTTGTCACACATTTGTTGTGGACTCAAAGTGCATGTACCAACGGTTCCTCTGGTTCAGCAGATATGGAGTAAATTCCTTGAGGCTGTGCAGCCAGGTAAGTGATTTGGATATTTTTGCTCTGAAGATCCTACTGGACCATGGGAAGATTTCCTTAGGAAATATCCCTAGGAACTGCAGGTAAGACAGGTTGAGTGGATCCTTGCTCCATGTCAAATGGCATCCCCTGTCAGGGCAATAATTTGTGATGGGAACAAAATCTTTTCCAGATTGCTTGTTGTAAAAAGTCATTCCTGTGTGAGGGGCTGGCACAAATCCCAGCGGCCATTTTGGTGTTATTTAAATCCTCTGCTCTTGTGCTGATCCTCTCCCTGGGATGAGAGTCACCTCTACTGATTCAAGTCAGTATGGCCAATTTCCACACTCTGGACACTGGAATGGACTGAGCCGCTAAGGAAAGTAGCCCTTCAGCAGATGCCCTTCCTGGTGGAAGGACTCCATCTCTGTGTTCTAATGACTCAATCTGGCTTGGGCCTAACAACCTGACTGGACCAGAATGTTTTGCCTGGAGAAAGGAGCCACCACTTTTAACAGTTCCCTTCCTGGCTGTGGATCAATTTGAAGCCCTTTTTCCATCACACGAGGGGCCCATTACCTACCGCAGCACCCACCTCTGCTGTCCTGACCATCCACACAGGCTTTTCCGCTTGTGCCCATCACTCTCTTCCCAGAGGAACCAGTGCCGTGACTTCAGTCCCTGCTCCTGGGCTCTCACGTGCCACCCTCGACCCTGGCACCCAGACTTCATAGCACTCCAGGAGATTTTCCCCATTCTGCGTCCCCTGCCATAACCATCTGCCAGGTGGCAACAGCGGGGGACTGTGGAGCTGAAATGACACCAGTGGGGGTCTCACCCTTCCAGGTAGAAGCTGCTTTTCATGAGCTGGAAGTTTCTTCAGCGCTGAAACCTGTGTGGCAGAGGATGTGCCTTGGCTAAACTTCTGGGAAATCAGGTTCTGAAATATTTGCAGGGAAACGGATACATTAATAAATTTTCTTTGAGCTTTCCATTTCCCGAGAAGGAAAGCTATGATTTTGATCATGAATATTAATAATTTGAGGGCAGGGGATTAAGAGAAAGTCTGAGGCTGTCTGCGGGGGCCTGAAGCCTGTATCCCAGTACAGGCAGGGAGAACTGGATTTCCCCATCCTCTACCACTTCACCAGCAAAGGCAGGGAGTTTGATCCTGGGTGTCTACGCAGCTCCTTCAAGCTGTGCCATCTACAATAGCATGAATTAACATTGCTGTAAAATGAACGGGGGTGTGTGTGTGTGTCTTATTTTATTACTTCGTTACTGGTAAAGCAAGAGTCCCATTATTTTGCTTGTCATCCCCCACCCTCCCCAAGCCATCTCATCCAGCTTTCACCAATACTACTGGAGAAGTCCTCTCCCTGGAGCATCCCCAATATGCCAGGAGTTCATTAAAATTAACATCAGGTCGTTAAAATTAACATCAGCGGTGAGAAGGCTGCTTTAGTCAAGTCTTATAAGCTCATTGTGCAAGTGACCTGGGCCTCCAGGATTAGATGTATTACCTTTATCTGCTGCTGTTTAACATCATCCTTAGCTGCCGTGGGACAGAGCAGCTCAGACTCTATGCAACGTGGCAGCCTCTTCCATCATCTCTCCAAACACAGCACTCATTTAATACTTTTGCTTGTTTTACTCCATCATTGCTGATTTCATCACTGCTGTCTGCTGAGGGATTTGGTTGATTGCCAGACGTGCTTCTGGTCCTGATACATTTTTTAATCTTTCTTGTATTTTTGTTAGCCTGGTAGATACTGCTTTCTTATAATCATCTTTAGCTTTCCTTAGCTATAGTCAAACTCTTAATAATTATTAATCGTTGTTAACTTCAGCTCCCTTCTTCCTATTTGATAGTGAAGTATTGGTAATAATAGTAATATCACTTACGATTATTAGTGTCACATATTGCTTTTTATCCCCCAGCCTTAGTAAAAGGGTTTGGCAGAGTATAAGCTAGTATGCAGGGGTTCATCCTGTGACTCACATTTAAACAAAAGGTAGTGGTTGAAGTGTTCACATTTTCTGACTCTCAAATGTCAGAGAATATTTTGAAGTAACGTCAAACCTTACTTTTGCTGTTCTAAGTGACCGAGGGCTCCCTGAGGACGTAACTCTGCCTTAGCTGATGTTTTACTTGGGAACATAATTTTCTTGTCTTTTTTTTGTTGTTGGTGGCGGTGGTTTTTTTTTTTCCCTAAGAAACCTAGAATTTACAAAATTATTATTTTCTTTGCTCCTGGTAGCATTTTACGATGTTAAATTTCTTGGAAAAGTGCAAACAAACAAACAAAATCTTGTCTAAATAATGAAGGAAAACCTTATTAACCTACATAGAGAGCAACCAGCCGACTCAGGGATAAAACAACTGTCCTAGTTTAGGTGTAAACATCAGGGAAAAAAATTAAAACTGCTAGAAACCAAGGCTTTTACGTATGCACGGAGAGTGGTAAGCAGGCAGATCTGGGAAATAAAACAAGAGCCAGTTTTAGGGTGGGCGCAGGGGGAAAGGAGGGCTTCAGCCCCTGGACCTGGGGCTGCAATGCTTGGGGATGTCCCCACTCACCCTGGTGCCCCATCGAGCCCATTCCCTTTGCCCCAGCAGGAACACCTACCCCAAGGAGCCAGCGGCAGCTGCCCTGGGTAAGTTCTGGGACACAGATTTGGGAAGAATTTGCCATTTTCTTGGAAGCAGATGAGCTTTACCAAATTTCTGTGTATTTACTCTTAAAGGCATTATTACCAGCAGGATCCTCAGTAAAGTGCAGAGGATGCAAAATACCTCCCAGCTCCCCAGGGCCAATGTAACTACCATGATGATCTTGGAAATTAACACACCAGTCTTCTGAAAACCCTCAATGAAGATGGGCTTAGGAAGGAAGTCCCAGCCCTATTATCCATATGTAGAACATTTTGCGGGGTTCTGGGCCAGAGCTTGTGGTTTCCATAGCAAGATTACTTGAATCACGGTATTCATAAGGAAAGATGAAATTGCTACAAACAGCAGCTACATGTCTCCATGCCCCAAAATGTCACACCTACTGTGCCTGTTTACCATCAAAGTTCCCAGACAATGCCCTTCTCTGAGAAGGATCCCTCTCAAAAGGATATACGCAGCCGAGGAAGCTAGAGTGCATGCTCATAGTCGTTTCTCTGGCAATTTTTTTGCCTTCCCGTCACCAGTTTTTCAAACAACCTCACACACACAATTTTATGACAGAGCTCTACCATGAAGACTCTTTGATACATATTCATAGCAGATTCTTGGCTTATCTCTGAGCAACATTCACACATGCTGCTTACTCGAGCTGTTGTTTTTTTAAATGCTTAACATATAAAAGTTTAATCACAAAGTTGCTTAATGTTTGTTTCTTATGAAAAGCATTATTATTACTCAACAAAATTCTCTAGAAGTTTTTCATATATACGGTGCTGTATTTGATACGTGCTGAATTTAGATCAAGCGTACTGAGAGGCAGCACTGCTGGGGCCCCACTCATCAGGGCGTGCCAAGGTCAAATATTAGGTGTAGAGCTATTGATGGGACAACAACGTGGCATGAGCCAAAAGAACTCTGCGCATCTTCTGGCAGCATATTGGGAAATATTTCTTTCTTGATAATTATGACTAGGATGAGGGGCTAAATAAAGCTTTTCTGTAGCCAGAATAGGGGTTAAGTCCTCTCCTGGTGCCCAAAGAAGAGATCATCCAAGAACTAAGCCCTTGAGTAGCTGGGGAGGGGTAGATAATGGCAGAAGGAGCCTGTTTGCTGGGAGGCAGTTTCTGATTAGGCTCTGCCTGGGGTCGGTGCAGGCTCAGGCTGCGCAGGGCTGCTCAGTGCACCGGGCAGAGGGGGATGCTTGCCTTCACCCGCGTCCTGCCGCCCAGAAAAAACCAAGCAGGCTGTTACATACGCAGACCTTTTCTTGTATTTCCAGGGAAATACAGCAGCCTGGTGGCTGCTGCTAGAACTGCTGCGGTGGCCTGAGGGCAGGTGTAAGCAGCAGGAGGAGGATGCCAGGAGCAGGTAGCACCAGGGTTGGAGTCACTGCAAGGGATGCTGCAGCCGCTGGGGCCTGAGAAACACAGGAGAGAGACATATCCTGGGCGTGTTTAACGTGGATAGGGGATTTATTGCTACAATACAGGAAAGCCAGATTATAGAGGGTGTCTAACAACCCTCTGAAGGGCTCCCAGCGCTGCTGGGTGTGACTAGCTCTTGTGTGGCTGCATCCTCTCTAGATGCTTAAAATAATCTTGCACCTTCAGAGGGAGGGATGGTTGCTGTGGATTGCTGACATGAGCAAACAGGCTTTCACCTCATCTTAACCAGCAGGGATGTGATTAGAGGGAGGAAAAACTCAGCCAGGCCTATCGTGATACTCCACAGAGCAAGGATTACTCATGCTGCAGTGTCTGGGATACTGTGGGCTCCAGAATGAAAGCACCCAATTGTGGGTCAAAGAAAAACAGAGTCCAGAGAAGGGAAAAACTCTCTTGCGACAGCACTAACGTGCCCATGCCTTTGCCTGAAGCAATGCTGAGATAGAAAGATACCAAAGTACTCTGAGGCTTGCTACAAAGAGCTCCATTACTGTTGCATAGGTGGTTATAGTGCCCTTGGAGTGGTCTACCTAAACTTTTCAATATACCCATAGAAGTTCTGCCCCCATAGGCAGCGAGAAGGACACATGACCTATGAGGAGAGACTGAGGTAGCTGACAAAAAGCAGGAGGCTAAGGGGGAGGTATGACAGCAATCTTTGCCTGAAAAGGAGTTATAAAGATGATGCAGCCAATTTATTTGGAAACAGCAAGGGATAATGGCCACATATTGCAACTTAAGAGGTTCAGGTTGGACTTTAGGATGGTGGTGAAGTCCTGGGACAGGTCACCAGAGAGGTGGGAGAACTGTCCTTTGAGAGCTGAATTGTCCTAGGCTTAACTAGATGCAGAAGCTTGACCAGATCTAGTATTGGTGATAGACTTGTTATGACCTCCAGGAGTCTCTTCCGGCACAGACTTCCAAAACAAAGTGATCCCAGAGTCAGTTCCTAAGGGTCAGAGGTTTGTTGTCAGGAAAGGTGGTCCAGAGGAGACAAAACATTCTCAGAAGCATGATGCACATTTCACCTCTCCCCCCAACTCCAATATTAATTTCTGATGTCAATAGTTGCCCCTCCACTTGCCTGGCAGCTTGGCTGCCTGAATGAGGAAGGTTGGTAATGGCATGGGGAAGTGTTCTGAGCAGCACTTCTTTTGCATGATATCCTGGAAGAGAAGGACAAACATCCTGCAGAGCAATCTCTGTTTTGGTGCTCTACCAACCCACTGTGCTCCCACATGCCTAAACACAGTTCACAGGATGCCCTGCTGTGCCACAAACACATGGTCTGATGGGTGCTCACATTCTGGTTTCTTCTCCCACTTTCTTCCTGCCATATACATGCTGGAAGTTCTTTACCCAACTTCTACCAGGGACTGGGCAATTGCTACTCTCCAGGGGCCCCATCTATCCTGGACTTGCAGCAGCCAGCCCATGGCACCCAGCCCCTTCTTACTGGTCACCCAGCCACTGCCTTCAAAAGGAATATGACATGCAGACATAAAAAAAAAAGCTGAGTACAACAGTCATATTACAAACATGCTCTGAAACCTTAAGAAAGAGGGTGAAAGACCAAGTTTTAATAATAAAGCCAGAGATATAAATAATTAAGCAGCTATCTAGCTGTATCTTGACATCTTGTTGGATGGTGCTACATTGCTATCTGCTGCAGAAGTCCAGAGTGGGACTTCACAGTCTGTTCAGCTGCCTGATCCCAGCATCTCTGCCACAGAACAGCTTTAATGAAAATGCCCTTTCAAAGTAAACGTGCAAATTGAACCAAGTTTCTGAGAGGAGCCAGGTCAAAGGCACTGCTCCACAGCATGGGATGCGCCATTCTTGATTCCTGACGCTCGATTCCTGTCAAGTCATTACCCTCCTCCTCCCCATCTGCTTCCCCACTCCCTCTGCCTCTGTCCTCTCACCCCCTGTCCTCTCACAGCAGCACAGTCCCCAGCACACCCTGGCCTCCCCCCGGCTCCAGGGCTCCTGTGTGCAATGCTCATTTGATTATTATATGTGACCTCTCATGTCCTCAAGCTATTCGTGTGCTTTGGCTGAAGGGTAGGAGCAGGAGGGAGTTTCTGCCAGGCATCTGCGACCTTTCTTGTGGCCTGAGCCTTAAGACATTAAAAAGCAAAGCGTCCTTTGCTAATGAGCTGGTCCTGGACTGGAAGAACAAGTCATCTCTCCTCCTTCTGCCCCACCTCCCTCATCCCCCAGCCAACAGCAGCCGGAGTGGTGCTGAGTTGCTGGGTGTTATCATGGTGCCGCAAGCAAGGGCTGGTGGATATCCCAGACCAGGTTGCCCTGCAGAGACGTGATACAGTGCAAAGGGTCGGTAAAGCCTCAGCAGATCACTCAGAAAGCTAGGTTTTTTTCTTCCTTTTTCTGATCACTACTGACTCTCAGCCCTTCCACAACAGAGAGGCTGAGGTGTCAAGGCACCTCCATGTTACTGTGAGGTTCATGAGGCAGGAGAACAGGGTTGACCGCAGGGATTCACCTTGTGGAAGGGCTCAAATGCCTCATCTTCCTCGTGACTCTTCTTGAGGATTTTACCGTGATGTAAACAATCTCAGTCCTTCCAGAAGTGAAGACAAGCAAGAGGGACCTTTGAGGATGCTGAAAGTCATTTGTGAAGTAGGATGAGTCACTCTGTGTTTTGTGGCTTCCCAAACTTCTTGTGTTGTAGTGCCATATGTCCAAGTAAATCTCCCAGGCCAGCATTGTGGGCATATTTGCTGATGTCCTTTTCAGAGCTGAAGTAAACAATAGCCATTCAGCCACCAAATCCCAAAAGACTTCCCAAATTAAGAAATCAAGTAACTTGCTCCCAAAATGTAGGAACTGTCAGGCAAGAGCCCTGTAATGACTGCACCATGATGCCAATGTCAAGGAGAGCAAGAACTACACAGACTGTGACAGTGAAAGGATCTGAACGTAATGCACAAAATTGGTTCTTATTGACACACAGTGCCACAATATATCCCTGTTTACTAGGACATTGTTTTTCAGCCTCCTTTAAAAATGTGTGGCGTCTCCAGAGGCCAGGGTGTGATATGGACCAGAAGAGCAGTTATTCATTGTTTTCCCTCCCAACACAAGTATCTGTGACCCACATAACCTGTTCAGCCCAAGGAGTTAGGAGGAATAGATGGGACCCATGCCCCATCTTTAGTAACAGTGGTCTCAAGAGGAGAGGGCACTGTGTCATCAGTCCCTGGGAGGAGCAGCTACATCCCAGAGAGGTGTGAGCATTGCATGGCCCTCCTGGAAACTGCATCTCAGCCCATCTCCCTGAGGAGCAGTCTGGCTGCTGCTCTGCTGCTCATGGTAGACCCCCATGTGCTCTTCATGCAGACCCTAAACAAAGCTGTGACCAGAAAACTCAGTGAAGGGGAACCTGCAGCACTTTTCCTTGCAGAGGCGGAAAGAGACCATATTCAGATATCTTTTCCAGCTGCTGGGAGCCAAGTATACCTCCTTCCTCCTCCTTGCTGTCAACACCTAGGAAATGTCTTGATTTCAGGCATTACTAGGATGCCTTTTTTATCTTGACTTGCTCTTCCAAGTTGATCCCTCTTAAATGACTGGGTTTTCTTGGATTCCGCAGTATTGAAGACAAAAATTGGGTTCCTCCACAGTACAAGAGTTCCACAGTGCACTGGTAGATGTGACATTCCTCCTGCAAAGGCAGAGACATGCAGAAAACAGCACATACTGTGGTATTACTGGGTCCCCCACTACAGTGCTCTGTACTGGTGAATGTGTTGTTAAGCTGCCTGATCCTCTGCTCCAGCTTTAGTATCTGATGTCTTTACTCTTCAGCTATGCTCCAGTTTTTCTTTAGGAGACATCTGCCCAGATAATGGAAAACTTTCATGGATGGCTGCAAACTTGCTCTCCAGAGATCATCTGCTAAGTAAAAGGTGCTCTGGGAACCAGATCTTGAAGATCTGAGGATGGCTGAATCCAAATTCTTCTGGTCAAGCTCTTCTCAGCACTTGATACAGACCTGCAACATAAAGCCTTTTCTCCTGTGCAAAAACCCAACAATCTAGCCTTGAAATTCTTGCTGCTGAACAACCCTGAGCCAAGACCTTGAAGGTAGTGTAGGGAAAAGCCGTCGGTTGGGTGGAAATACCCCTTCTGCCTCCTCCCAGCCATTTTTTGCACTTCAGTTTGCTTCTGTTGCTGGGTGAATCCATTTTATTAACAGCTCTTCATAAAGCCTGGCAGCATTTGAAAGACTGCAATGTTTGCCTCTGAATATCAATAAGCAGCCGCCTTTCCAGCCCAGGGAAGATTTGAAGGAAGAAAGAGTGAAGCTCTGAGGATCAGTGATCAATGCCAGCCCCACGGGGAGCCCGAGTTTAGGAGATTTGTTATTGAAATATTAACTGAATTCCCGCCCAGAGTGGGCTGAGAGGGAGCTCTGAGCTGCTACACGAAGCTCCACAGCAGCCGGGAGGGCTGTGAAGAGCTGCGTCCCCAGTCATGATGTGCACTTCAGTGCCAGCAGTACCCCTGGGGCATCTCCTCCCACCCACCCCCTGGTGCCAGCACCCGTGGCCAGATGGGCCTGCAATGCATAGAAATGGGTCTCTTCTTCTCACCCAGCAGGTGAAAAGTTGGCAGAATTAGAGGGGAAATGGCCCTTCCTTCTGCAAAGGAAGAGAGGGTCAGGGGCATGAATCTAGGCAATGGCCAGCTTGGTTTCAGGCTCCTGTTGCTTGGGCTTAGTTCCAAGAGCCTAGCCAGACTCTGTATGGCAATGGAGAAGTGAGGATGGGCAGAAGTTGTGTACTGAATTGTTTGTTGACGCAGTGTGTTTGTTTTGTAGAAAGACCATTTAATTTTTATTTTTTTTTCCACAGGAACACATTGGTTTCAATGAAATATTCATGGGAAAACAGTTTCTCTGGTCCAGGAGCAAACTTTCAATAAGTGGGTGACCGAACCACAACAACATGTTGCCTGGTGCTTGGGGCATTGACACAGGACTCAAGAGACCTGAATTCTAAACCTCCAGAAGAGACTAGAGCATAAAGCTCCCACTACATGGCAAATCCCCTGCACAAGATACTTGCTTTTTCAGTTTTCTCCCCAGCACATTGTTTTTGACCTGAGATCCCACCCCAGACCTTGGCAGTCTTCCCAGTTCAGGTTTAATGGAGACTTTCTGGCAAGACATTTCATTTTTGACAAAAACAAACAAACAAGGCTGGCAAAAAAAATATTTTATTTAGCAAATTCCCTGATCAGCCTGTTGACTGTCTCCATCCCATCCAAAATCTGCTTCTGTTCCTGCAAATAAAGCCTGCAGGCATCCTCCTTTGGCTAGCTACGGAGCAGCTCGTGCCTGTACTTCCAAACAGATAGAGCCATAGCAATTAGGCATCTGGTTCTTCTGAGTTGCTGGTACCCCTGGGCTCCTGGGGGCAGGGACGCCCTGCTAAGCCTCTCTGCACAGGAATGATTTGAGCTTACTCCTGGAGCTTGGCTAAGAGGGAACGACAACTTGCCGGTGATAGAGAAGGTCCTCTCAGGAGCAACCCTTTGCCTGGGAGACAACCTGGGGAGCAGAAAACAGGCTGAGGCTGTCCTTGCTCACCTCCCTCTGGATACTCATTGACTTGCAGGTGCTGCTTTCCTGGTCTGAAGGCAAGAGAGGAAGGAGGCACTGGTGACACAAGCAGCACTGCTACAGTGGGATGAGTCCTTGGGAAGCCAGGGACTACCAGCTACAGATACCAGGCTGGTCCTTAATGTCACAAATGCATCTGCAGGGCTGCTGCAGGTCATGTCAGCTCAAACCTGTACCTGCCCCCTCCTGTGCCAGGGAGGGAGACTCATAGGACAAGTGCTTGTGCCAGCTGTCTTTGTGCCACCTGAAATGATCCCAGTGTTGCACTTAGAGCAGCTCCAAGGCCACATGTCTCTGCTGGAACAGGACACTGGTATGGCACCACGAGGATGTGATGCTTATTGCTTTGCCTGTGTTACTAACACCACACTGCAGAAGTCTATGAAAGCTTGTTGCCTCCTCCTTTCCAGCTATTTATTATCTTTTTGCATTTTCCTCATGTCAGGCAATCAAAATCAATGCAGTCAGGTTTGTTCTTGCTGGGAGCTACTTCCTCTTTCAGGCCCTTCAAGCTCCAAATTGTGTTTTCATATGCAGCTGGAAAGATTTACTTCTTTAAGGGAGGATCCCTACACTGGAAATTTACCTGAACGTTGTGGAGCCCTTTCCTGACATCCAAGGAGGATAAACAAAGATACTGAGTTGGAATTGGGTGAAGTGCCAAAGCACTGTAATATAAAATTGCCAAACGCCTCAGGGAAGATCAAGAAAAGGAGGAGAAGGTAGACACGGAAATATCTAGAGAGCTACATGGGGAACATAAGTAGAAAAGCAAGTAGTAAATACAGAGAGAAAAATACCTCAAACTGTTTTGGGGCTAGGACATGAGCAGGACTGTGGACACACTTGGTTTTGCAATGCTCAGTGATGGATGTAAGTCCTCTGTGCTTCCTGCTGTGCTCAGCACCTGGAGGAGGAGCTTCAACACTTCTTTCTGCCACCTTCTGCTGCTGCTGGGTCACCCAAGGTGACAGTACGACTGATGGAATCATTTGGAGAGTCACTGTTTTGAGGAACTGGACCAGCCAGTCCTCAAAGAGGCTCATGCTAATCTATTTTCCCACCAGCACCAAAAAAAAAAAGGGCTCTACTAGCAGAGTTTAGCAGAGTTTTTAACTATATTTGAATAAGGAGAGGCAGTGGCAATGTCCTGCTTCCTCTTCCCTCTCCAGGTCAGTCCTGCTCCTCATCCAGAGCATGCACAGCTCCAAAATGCCACCTGCTCCAGCTGGGTCTGCTCCCCCACCAACAAAGCAGCCAGATCAATGCCTCGCACAGTCAGGTGAGGCACCTCCGCACACAACATGGTTTCCCGGTTTTTGGAATGGCTGAAGCATCCCCGGCTACCGAGTTGCTGTGCTCTCCCTGTTTCTAAGAACAGCCAGCATGAAGAAACATCAAAGGGGACTTTCCAGTCTGCACTTCCTAAAACACAGCACTAGGCAACAGCAGATGGGAGCTGGCATTATTAAATATGTATAACCTCGCAGATCACAAGGTAGCACTTAGCTATCCTCTAATTAAAAGGCAGCTGCTTCCTAATACAGTGGAAAAAGCCTGCTAGAAGACACTAGATTTCCCCTGCATGATAGCTGATTGATGAGGAGCCCCATAGCTCTTTCCTGTCCAGCCCAGAGATGCCAAAGGGACCCATCAGCCTTCTGCAGCCTCCTTCCAGAGCACTGAGGGTCTCTGCTCAAGAGACCGTCCAACCGGGCAGAAAATTGGGATCTCACTTGATTCACTTTTGGACATCCATGCCAGTGACAGAGCTGCTTCCTGCATAGAAGAGCTTGAAATGGATAAAAGAAATATTGTTGTCATGAATCAGTCCCTCTAGCAATGAGCTCTGGCTTCCCACTGGTTATTTTCATTAATTAATTACATTTGTATTCATGGAACATGCAAGCGTCCCAATCATGGTCCAAGATCCCACTATGCTGGGGCCTGAACAAATAAACAAAACAAGACAGCTCCCTCTCCAACAGGAAAAAAGAGACAAGATGATGGTGGCCAGCGAGCCACGGGGTGCAGTGAGATTGTCTTGGCCTAGACAGGGCTGCAGTCTCAACATATTTTTGGACGCAACTGTGGTACTGCCTGTCAGTGTGATGACAAAGGTGCCTTTTGCATCATTCCCATGTGCTTGGGATACAGAAAGCCCAAGTGGATCCTCAAAGTGATTTTCCTCTAGAGGACATGTTCTGATCCATCGGCTCAGCGGGGAGAGACAGGGATTGCCCCCCCGACTCGCCACCCCCTTCTTCCTCAATGCAGAAAGCAGGCAGTGAAGAAGACATTAGACCAGCTTTTAGGATCTTGGCACCTTACTGCTGACCAGAGCCCAGGGGTGTGACCCCGAGCATCCCTCCTTGCCCTCCACCGATGAGCCTTACAGAGGACAGAGCAGGTTTGAGATCCTTTGGGAGGGAACTGCATGCAGGTTCTCATGCTCAGCACTATCCTCTACGGCGTTGTGGGATCAAAGAGACACTGATTCACAGTCAGCAAGATGCAGATTGCATGTTAAGTGGCTGCATACAGCTCCCAAATGAAGCTTCCTCTTAACAAGAACGGAGTCATTAGGGATGAGCCAGTTATTTATGCTACAGAAGAACACAGACGATGCTGAGATAATATTCAGAGGTGCTTCCCATTCTAGCAATAATGAATCACAGCCTCTCCCCTGCCTCCCACTTTTTTGCCCTGGTTCCCAGCCCCTAGCTGAGAACATTTCCTGGTGGCTGGTGAAGCTAATGTTTGCCCCTGCCCTCTTGCACCAGCTGTGGAACAATGCCTAAAATCCAGGCATGGGAGAAGAGGGATAGGGAGGGGAAAAAAAAATATCAACCTTGAATCATATATATATTTTAATGGAAAAATTAAAAAGCAAACAAACCCTGGATCTATTTCAAAGCCATTGAGATGAAAAGAATTTGCAGTATAAATATACTAGGTCTTTTTTTCCTGGCTTCCTATTTATACAATTTCAGCTAAATCAAGGGATAAATTCTGCCCAGTATCTCCCAGTGCCACAGAACCTTCATGGGTAATCACAGGCACCCAGGAGTGTGCGCGGTTCTTAAAGTAAAGCACAGCTAAAGGCTTTGCAGCAGCAAGGCCTGAGCTTGTTAGTAGATCTCAGATACTAAGACTGTATGTGAGGCAGAGAGGGCTACAGTGATCTTTGCATAATCCCTCTCAAGGATGTGAGTTACTAAAGCTGCAAATATTTGTCAAAGGTAAACAAAGAGAAAAGGGTTATTTAAGATGAAATAATGCACAGTGAGGAGCCATCCTGGAATGAATTTAAGAGGGAAGATAGGCTGAAGCACGGATTAGAGTCTGCTGCAGAGATGAACTCCAGGGAGCAAGGCTGGGATCTCAACTGCAGCACTTAGCCCTAATGGGGATGTGTGGAATATGCTGTATTTCTCTGGCAGCTCCAGTGATAACCAGGGGAGTCCTCTCCCCATGTGTTTGGGGATGTTACCCACCTGGGCAGAAGCTGTAAGATGGGAAGCCAGATCTCCTGTCTCCCTTTTCACAGTTCAGAGGGGACGGCCAGACAAGCCAAGAAAAGGATGAAGTTGCCTAGGTAGACAGCAAGGCACTGGGAGCTGAAGCCCTTGGGACGTCATGTCATCCTTGTAGGACTAGAAGGAACAGTGCTAAATTCCCAGATTAAAACAACCTGTCTCACTGGTAGAAGCAACCTGATGCACATCCCCTTGCTTTGCACATGTAGGTGAGCTTGCACGTTCCCCTCTCCACCAGGTTCCCTTCACCTTTTCCACCAGGTTAGGTTTCAGATACGCTCACTGCTCTCCCAGCCGTAATCCAGGATGCAGCATATGTATCTTGACCAGCTTCCCTGCACCTGGAGGCAGGAGAAAAGACGTGGCATTTATGAGTAACCTTTTTGTTTTTCTCCTGTGAACTGTTTTCAACATTTAGAAATCATTTGAATATTATGCAAATTGAAGTGACTTGGCTTCTAAATATCATGAAAAATGCCCACTCCGGCAGTCTGTGCCATATGGAAATTACCTCTGCTGAGATGTTGTGAAATAAATCACCATTAAGGGAAGGATGGATTGGCCAACAATGAACAGCTGACATGTGAGAAGCGAGGTTTGTGGTTAACTCGTTCAGCCGGCGGGTCGCCAGGACCCACCGGGAGGGATCCCGCTCCAGGGGGAGAACGGGGTGCCCACACTGCTGAAGTGCACCGTTCCGCCGTGGGTAGGCAGGTTGTCTCTGTGCTTTCCAGGCTGCCAGTTCACAGACAGGTCATGGGAAGTTGCTTGTTCACTTCCATTTCAGCAAACCATGTGACTTCAGCGTGAGATGCTCAGGAAATGATTTTGTTGGAACTGCTAAAGGAGCTGATGTGCTGGGCACCAAGTCAGCCTTCTCAGGAAACAAAGAGATGGTGGCGGTCGAACTGCAGTCTGGCATCATGAGCACAGATGATGATCATTGTCAGCCCTGCCCCATGCATGCATGCATCCATCCATCCACAACTGCAAACAGAGAGAGAGATGCGCACAGCCTGGCAGGGTAAATGAGACCCAGGAGGGAGGATGCAGATAAAAGTGATATTAGCTATGAGGAGATTGGGAGAGAGTGCAGAGGGACTCGTGAGCCCCCATGAGCATGAATCAAGGCAGAAACAGGAGAAAATGCACCAATCTTGGTGCATCTGCTTCCAAATACAGTGGAAAAAATGCTGCTAGAAGACACTAGATTTTTCCCGCAGAGGGGGATGGGGAGGCAGAGGAGGAACCCTGTGGCCCTTTCATGTGGAAAGGGATGGGGGATCCATTCCATGGGGCTGCCTGCACACAGGGCAGGGCCTGGAGTGGGGTGTGGTGAAGCACATGGTAAGTGGGACCACTCATGTGCTCATTTTTACCAGGGAGAATAAATTTATCGGTTTAGCCCCTCTGCATTTGAAGGAAACATTCCAGGAATAATCTACTACAGAAGTAATTAATTCTCTCAGTTCTATAGATCCATTGAGGAGACTTTCCACAATCTCAGAGAGATTCCAATTTTTTTAGACAGGGGTAAAAATTGTGTTTTTTACATATATGGGATAGAATCACCAGCTCGGTCTCCACATGGTAAGTGAGCTATAAACAAAATGAAAACTGATCACAGGTCACAAGTCCTGGGTTGGTTCTGGCTTTGCTGAAACTTGAGTAAGCGGGATCTGGGAAAATGGCTCAAGAGAAAAAAAAGAAAATGGTTTGGAGGCCAGGGAAACGGCAATAATGGGTGGCTCAGAAGCTGAGGACAGCAAGAAAGAAAAACCTGTGGTCCAGTTGCAGGTCCACTCTGGAGCTAAATGGCCCAGTGTGTATTGAGGTAGCCACACACACTGGAAAGGTCTTTGGCCCTGTCCTCCATGCAGGAATGATGAATGAAAAATCCAAGTAGGTGGTGCAAAGAGACTTTGGACAGCAGAAGCCAGGTAGGGCTTCAGGAAAACAAACCCACAGGGGTGAAATATTCTCAGCAGCTATGTGAAGAGACACCAAATCCAGGTGAGAGGGAGGAGGTTTGGAACTTATGCTTCTTTCATGGGAAAGAGAGGTTTAGATGGACAGCCCCTTTTCAGGGGCTACCTAACCCTCGGAAGAACTCCTGGTCAAAGCATCCCATGGTAGCAGAAATTCAGGAGCTCAGCAGACAAGTGATGGATGGACAGGTTTGCAGGCATCCAGTGCTAAAACTGGAAGCTGTGCGATGCTGTAAGCACTGCCTGTGCCCTAACAGATACATGGAAATAAAGGTGGAGCAGTGAGCAGGGCTCAGGCTCTCCTGAGATGGGCTAGCATTGGAGGGTGAGCCAGGGTGCCCTATCACTGCAATCCCCGGCCTCATTGCCACCTTGGACTGCAAATGCAATGGGAAGTGCTCACGGCTCTGGGCAGCGCTGCCAGGCTTTTCTCTGGGGCTGGCAAAGCTATTTGAAGTTAGGAAGTGCTCAATAAATGCCGAGGATTATCAGGCAGGTATTTCCGTGCTCATTTGGTAATGAAAAGCTTTGCGTTCCCCTGTAACTGGAAACCCCTTTGATGCAGAGGACAACACCGATTCTCTGCTTCATTAAATCCCATTATAAACATCCCCCTGCTCTGCTTAGCAGCTGATGCCGATTGAAATTCAGTCTGCCCAAACCATCAGTGGAACTGAACTCCCCCCCACACACACCCTCCCTCGCCTCCAGTCGTGAGCTGTATTTTCTGCAGTAGTGTTTACCGGGAAAGGCAGGGCAGAATCCTCCCTGGGGAGCACACCTAGCCAGATGCCTTTTTTCCCCCCCTTAACAAGCAGCAGGACGCTAAGTTGACTGCAGGCAGTGAATCAGAAATTGTAATTCTGTTGCTTTTCATCCCATGGGAATTCTCCTCCCTCCTGACACGGGCTGGGTGAAAACAGCCCTTCCCAACTCCACCACAGCCCGGGGATGAGAGCAAAATAAAGGGCTAGAGAGACGCAAGAGGAGAGGGGCTCTGGAGCCAATTTTCTCTCCCTTTTCTGCCCCCACAACATCCAGCAGGCAGTATTTCCTTATAAGGCAGGATTTCTGACGCACTGGGAAGGGGAAAGGTTTATTTTGAGGTTTCCAGCAATGGTGTGAAATTCAAATCTCATTCAATAGAAGCTGACTTGCTCAAGTATTAATTGATTTTGCTGCAAGGCTCCCTCGTGCCCCCTCGCTGCCTTTCCCCCCTCCTCTGCGTGGTGTGTGTGCCCACTGTGTTTTGCCATCATTTCTGAGCAGACAAACTCTGTCCCAGGACCCCAGAACCTCCCCTGCTCCTTTCACCACCTGGTTGCTCTCTCCTCCCTTACATCTCATTTGTGCCTTCACTGCTGTATCTTCTCTTGTCCTTTTCTGTTGCCCACCTGAGGTGGCATCTCTGCCTTGCATCTCCCATTTTGCCTTTTCTCTCCCATGTTTGTTGACTTTCCACCCTTCTCCCAGCAGATCAGACAGGTCCTTCAAACCATCTTTGCTACACTGCCCACCAGAACGGAGTCTGACCATATTGGCAGGTCAAAGAGCAAGTAATCCAGAAAAGGCAATGAGTTGTTGGCTGGTAATTCATAAAGCCATGATGAACCTTACTCTGCAGCTGTGGCATCTTCACATGCCTCATTTGCTTTTATCCCTTGCTCATTGACTTGTGCGTTAAACAAGTTCCTCAGGGATGGAGCTCCAGAGCTGCTGGAGCACTGAGTGAGACCCTACAGTTGTCCACAGGCTGCTGAGCATCTGCCAAACATGTAGTCATACACTCACACAGGCCTTTCCTGTTGCCAGAGCATCTTCTGCCAAGGCTCCAGCCCTGCCATGTGCAGCCTTTGCCTCCTGCACTCACGCAAGAAGCTATGGGAGACCCACCACTGTGTGTAAGTCCATCAGGACTTGCCCGGCACAAAGGGTCTCTGGGACTTTTGGGTTTTTTAGGCAGTATCAACTTTATAGAGAAATACAGCCTGGAGAGGCATAAGCAGGTAGGGAAATCTTGCTTTCAGGGCTGGTTGAGTGATAGGTTTCCTCTGAAGGAAAATGCATATGGAAAGTGATTTTAATGTTTCCCTAAGCATTTTCTATTCTTCATTAAAAAATTAAAAAGGGGTGTTTCTCTGAAATGTTTTTGTTAAAAGTTCAACAGTCTGCACAAGGAGAAACTTCGGAAAAAAAAAGAAAGAAGTAGTTTAGTAAAAAATATTCAATTCTCCATCAAAATATCTTAACTGGGGAAATATTAACCAGCTGTAACAATATTGGATCAGGAGGGAAATATCTGCAGATAGAATCTTATTTCTTGGAGCTGACTTTTCATCAAAACTCTCAGGTTTTTTTTGCCTAAAAATTTCAATTGAAAATGTGATTTTATATCCCCACAGGAATCAGGTACTTTCTCAAATCAATTTGATTTAGTCAAGAATCCAACTTTCCATCCAGAAACAGTTTGGGCATAAAATGCTCGCCTTTCCCTCCACATTTCAAGTGACACCCTCTTCCCCTCCCCCCCCAGCGCCCTTTTCTGCACATCACAGAAATTGATGTTGAATTTTTTCTGAAATACTTGTAGTCCCTGAAGAGGTCATTAAGTAGTTCTTGGTCTTTATCTCCTCCTAGCTGTTTTCCCTTTTCTTTTCTCTTTTCTTCTCTTTTCTCCTCTTTTCTTTTTTTCTTTTCTTTTCTTTTCTTTTCTTTTCTTTTCTTTTCTTTTCTTTTCTTTTCTTTTCTTTTCTTTTCTTTTCTTTTCTTTTCTTTTCTTTTCTTTTCTTTTCTTTTCTTTTCTTTTCTTTTCTTTTCTTTTCTTTTCTTTTCTTTTCTTTTCTTTTCTTTTCTTTCTTTTCTTTTCTTTTTCTGAGCATGATGAAAGTTTTACCTGGGCAGACTGCAGATAGGCACGTGGACTTCCCATATTTACTGGGACTTGGAGCTATAACAAGTGTAATAGTCTCCCTCAAATATTGATCATTATCAAATTAGTTGCATATTAGTGGAACAGGCCTGAAGGAAGTGGTTTTTGCTATAAATCTTTGGGCACTGTTCTGTGTACAGAATAATTGATGGCATGTTATAAATGTTTGATTGGCATGACTTTGCGATGGTGCATTACAACGCATGAGCTGTGCTAGTTATTCTGAGTGAATGCCTGTTAAACACCAGACCACTTTACACTATGGACACCATTAAGAGAGCTGCATAAACAGGTTTTAGGCTTTTCAGAGGTTTCTCTGATCCCTGCATCTGAGTCTGTCCCAGTTCTCATAATACCCAGGCTGAGTTCCCAGGACACCAACGCAATGGACAAAGATGCCTTTAGCAGTCCCTAGGAAGAATCTACATGGATTCTCCACATGCAACATTTCGTGTTTCCTTAACATCGAAGGGACTGTTTGCTCACTTCTTAATTTGACTTCTTTCCGAGAGCAAAATCATCCCCACGTTGTGATGAAAAAGGAGGTAGGTGATGCTGAGGAAAATGCTGAGACTTTCATGCTGCCACCAAAGGCTTTACAAAGAAGCCCTGCCAAAGGCAAAGATCTGGTCAGCTGGGAACTCCTTGCCCTGTGCAGAGGGTTTTGGCCTCAGGCTTTGTGTATGGGGGCTCCAACACAAATTTATAATTGGAGAATTAGGTGCCGCATGAACAAAAAGCAAATAGCAAATGCCTATTTCACAAGGTCTTAAAAGCACTGGAGAGGTGGATTCATATAAAAGATAATGAACCATGGTATATTTGTTACAAAGCTAAGCAGCTAATCTGACATCCCCACGAAGCGACTGCTGCGTTTGCTACTGCTGCTGATGGGGTAATGTGCTGTGTTTGCTAATGAGATTCTGTATCAGGGTGTTTACCAGGAATCCCATTCAGCACAAGTTCAATTTGAATGAGTGTCAGTCCCTGCAAGACCATGACTACTATCGCAATAGTTCGGTGTGGTGACGTGTGTCCCAGCCATGTGCCAGGACTATGGTGCTACATGGCATACAAAGATAATGGCAGTGGACACATCACAATTTGAATGTCTCAGCACCTTAGTGCTGGGGTTTGCCCATGCCCTCTGGCTTTGATCACACTGACTGCCACTGCTGCCTTGGGCCTTGGAAAGGAAAATCTCTTGTATCTGGAAAATCCCTCTGAGCTGAGGGATTGGTAATGGCTTTGGGAAACTACCACTTCCACGTGACCATCACCTTCCACCTGATACATTGGGACCATGAAATGGATACGCATGCAAGACCTGTTGGTGATGGAACCAAAGTGAGAACATGCCTCGTAACACAAAAATAGAGTTTGCTTGCTTTGCCTTCAAGGAACACAGCTATATCCATGCAGCTAGATCACAGAAAGGGTCATCCCAGGCTGCATGGACTCCAGGGCTACCACATGGCTGCATCCTGTTTAGCTGCTCCTGCTTGAAGGAAGAACCGGTGACTCATGTTTCAAGCCAATGTGTTTCCCTTGGCCATGAAGAGTGGTCCTGGATGACCCAGATACATGTGTCTTCACTGGAGCCATCTCCAGGTAGAGAGCTGGATCCCATCTTCAAATGCAAAACAAAACCACCGAACCCAAAAAACAAAACCCAAAACAAACACAAACAAACAAAACCACAAACCAAACCAAACCAAAAAGAAAACACTGAGATTACTATATGCAGTTTACTATATGCAGTTTGGACTAACCCTGCCCAAAGAACCCCCCGGTGGCAATGAATTTTCCCCATTCAGCTTCATCCACACGCTACAAACAGCCATCAAATCCCTTCTTTGTAAAGCTGGAGTATCCCCTGCCCATATGAGAGAGGATTTGTTCACCCTCACTGCCCTTTTCTGAACATTTTTTAATTCTACTGTATTCTTCTTGAAATGAGACAACCAGAAAGGCACATGGCCTTCACGGTGCAAAAGCTCTCTGGGTATTTCACTTCACACTGCTCTGGTCCTTATTCCTCAAACTCACCAAGTACCCTCTGCTTCCTGCTGATCAGAGTGCACTGATGCCTTCACAGCTATGTCAAGCTCTTCTTCTTGACCAGCGAGAGCTCACCATAGTACTAAAGTGGACAGGATTGATTTCCCATGTGCTCTCTCTTGCCTTTATCAACACCAGTATGTGCCTTGTAGCTCCCAGCCCTTCTATACTGTTGAATACTGCTGCTCCGTTTCTTCATAGCCAGTTCCAGATTTGACTGTTCTCAGTAAGAGTACATCACATGCAAATACCATCTCCTTTCTATTTGTTCCCTTTTCAGGTAGTTTAGGAACATTTTACAACCCAAATCTCAGCACAGACCTTTGGGGAACTCTACTGGCAACCAGTTTCATTTATTCCTGCTCTTTATTCCTCTCCTTTAACCTATGATATGTTCCCACTTATTCCTCCGTCAGTTCTTGAGGAGCTCCTAATGAGCGAGCATGCAGGATGCATCTGGGAAATCCATGTGCGGTACATCAAGCTGGATCACCCTTCTCTACATGCTTGTCAGCTCCTTCAAAGAGCTTAGATGAATGTCTGAAGCGTTTCTTCCCAGTGTACACCCATTACTACTAATTCATTCTGCACTACAGCTTTTTCCAATTTTCCCAGTGCAGAAGTCAGACTCACTGCTCTGTGCTCCCACAGGTTCCCTGGGAGCTCGTTTTAAAAACTGGCATCTCATTTGCCACCTCCTATTCCTTTGGCACTGAGACCAATTTGAGCAATAGGTTACAAGCCACAGTGAGCAGCTCAGCAATTTCATATCTGAGCTCCTTTACAATGCTTGTGTGAATACCAGCTGGTCCTGACCATTTGTCATTATTCACTTTATCGATTCAGCCTAAAATCCTCCTTACTGGCACTTCAGTCTGAGGCTGTTCCTCTGACTTGTCTCTCCCACCACCCACAGGCTCCAGTGAAGGACTGTTTCCATTTTCCAGTGCAAAGAACTAACAGGGATTTTCTGCTGTCACATTACCTTAATGAGCACTTCTCCACACTTTGGTCACCTGTTGGCTCCTCCAGGTCTTCAGCAGGTTTCCCGATGGCCTCTCCTTACCAAGACTATTAGCTGCTGAAGGACTGAGCAGAACTGAGGATTAGAGAAGGCTTTGCTTTTTCTGCTTTTTTAACATGTGAGTCCAAATGCCCAGTGAGGATCCACATGAAAATAATTCCTTCAAGCTGGCCTTTGCAGCCACCTGGGACAGCCCCAATCAGCCACGCATGAAAGAAGGAAGCTATATCATCTGCCTAGATTTCCTACCAGTCCCTGGTGACCAGGCTTGGAAATGAAGCATATGGCAGACAGGAGCTTTTTAAAGAGTTTAAGGAGTCCTATGTAGTTGTCTTTTAGTTTTGAATTTTTTTCCCCATATATTCAAAAAAACCTTGGGGGTAAAAAGTAATTCTTTCCCCAATGCTACCTGTTCCCCTTGATGCCCTTCCTGTGACCAGTCCCTTCCAGCAGATCCTGGAGTTACCTACAAACCTGAAATAGATATTTTCCCAACCTCAAAATAGTGTGTATGTCTCATTCAGATCCAGCTTGGCTGAGAGACACTGAGGAGGGGAGTGAAAGGGTAGTACAGCTTTTAAACACTATTTGCAACCCAATCTCCATGATGCCACAGCATGCTTGGCCTTCTTCTCCATCATGCTATTTCTAAAATTGGCCAAAGTCCTTCAAAGGACCCAAGAGTCATGCCACTGAAGAATCATAGAATCATAGAATGGTCTGGGTTGGAAGGAACCTTAAAGATTATCCAGTCCCACCCCCTGCCCTGGACAGGGACACCTCCCAACACACTTGACCTGGCCCTGCCCAATCCAAACCCCTGCACGATGTGGAAGGTGATGACATCCCCATAGTGCATATAAGGAACCTGCTGGGAAAGACAGTCTGGGTTATTGCTTCCTCAGGAAAATGTAACCTATTTGTGGGATTGTTTTTGCTGAAGGACCTGGGTGCACAAGGATCTGGATAATGCAAAAGGATGAGGGAGGCCAATGTGTACCTCAAGGTGATTTAAGCCTGGGTGAAAAGTCCAAGATTTCACTTGTCACCACTGCTGTGACTGCCACTTATCAAAGGTATTACAGCAGGAGCCTCTCACTGCTAGCCAAGCTAGAGGCAAGAGGAGGAATTCATTGCAAGGTTAACCCTACAAGCTGGCCCAAAAGGACTAGCAGTGGAGATTGTAATGGAAATACATTTAAGTTGTTGTAATTCATGATTTGATTTGCAGGTTACAGGAATTTCTACAGCAGGAACCACTTGAACCAATGCATAACAGGCCTTGCAAGAAGTTCAAGTGCAACAGTGACCCAACCTGAGCTGGTTTTGGTGCCCAATAACTCCATGCAACACCCCACCTTTGCAGGCCTGAGTGACCAACATAACAGATGGAGCCAAAAGTCATGGACTAAATTGACTTGAGGGACATTTTGTGGTTATTTGTGGATATTTTATGACATTTTGCAAGAGTGGTCCATCGACTAAGGGAATGATATCTGTGTATTATTTGAAAGGATGGGAAGGGGAGTGGTGGTTAATGAGGAAGTATTGGATAGTATAGGATCTGAGCATGATGGAAATGGTGTGAAATAAGGGGTGGAGAATGTGCTGGTTTTGTCTGGGATAAAGTTAATTTTCTTCATAGTAACTAGTATGGGGCTATGTTTTGGATTTGTGCTGAAAAGAGTGTTGATGATACAGACATGTTTTCATTATTACTGAGCAGTGCTTACACAGAGTCAAGGCCTTTTCTGCCCCTCACATCGCCCTGGCAGTGAGTGGGCTGGGGGTCCCCAAGAAGCTGGGAGGGGACACAGCTGGGACAGCTGACCCCAACTGACCAAAGGGATATCCCATACCACAGGACGTCATGCTCAGCAATATAAAGCTGGGGAAGAAGAAGGAAGGGGGATGGGATGTTCAGAATGGTGGTGTTTGTCTTCCCAAGTCACTGTTAGATGTGATGGAGCCCTGCCTGCCCATGGGAAGCAGGGAATGAATTCCTTGGTTTGCTTTGCCTGCGTGCGTGGCTTTTGCGTTATCTACGAAAACGTACTTATCTCAATCGATGAGTTTTCTCACTTTTACCCATCCGATTCTCTCTCCATCCTACTAGGGGAGAATGAGTGAATGGCTGTGTGGCACTTAGTTGCTGCCTGGGGTTAAACCACAACATATATGAAGCATCTGAGGGAGGAGAGAGTGGTTTGGTATCTAAAAATCCTAATTTCGCTTTAATCCTAAAGCCAGTATATCCTTATATGCTTCAATCCTAAAAGGAGGATCCTTTTATAAAGAGAATCCTTATATCCTTTAAATCCTAAAGCAAATAGGTCCTTTTAATCCTAAATCAAATATGGCCTTATATCTTTTGGTATGTAAAAGTCCTAATTTTGCTTTAATTCTCAACCTTTGCTCTATATGAAGGACTGAGGGAGGAGGAGAGGGGTTTGGTTTTGGTATATAAAAAGAAAAGAAGGGGAGGAAGAAAGCACAGCTCCCCTGGTGACATTTTCAGGCCAATCAGGAGAAGATGGCCTGCTAGGATCATGGACTCATAGAATGGCTTGGGTTGAAAAAAAGAACCTTTAAAGATCACCTCATCTACCCCCATGCCCCGGGCAGGGACACCTCCCACCAGACCAGGTTGCTCAAAGCCCCATCCAACCTGGCCTTGAACCCCTCCAGGGATGGGGCAGCCACAGCTTCTCGGGGCAACCTGGGCCAGGGTCTCACCACTCTCAGGACCCGAGGCGGCTCCCTCAACCCCTGCCCTCCTGTGCCCCTGCCCCTTGTTGTCCCCAAGGCCCGGGGCTGGGCCCATGCCCCACACACCCCTGTCTCTCCTGGGCTGGGGAGACCAGGAGGGGACAGAGGAGTCCAGATGCAGTTCCCAAAGTACCAAATAAGAGAGACAGAAAACATTTTTACTGTTACTTTATTGGTTTATTCGTTTTTTAAATTTTTGATTGCCCTATCTTAAAAAGAACTAGCAAAACAGCTAGAAGGGGCCTTACTGCTGAAGGCCAGCACTTCCTCCTGGCAGACCTGTGGCCTTCTGCTTCTCCAGAGGAACAGCTGTCCCTCTGATGTCTTTGCTTGACCTGTTGCTGTTCTCCATGAGTCTCTGTGGAGGGTCTGGTTTCATCTCCAAACTCCCGTCAGGCAGCCTTCTTGTCCTCAGGCTGAAGAAACACCATCTCTAGCCCCCAGGAACCTCGGGGGCCCTCTGAGGAACTTCTCCTGGTGCAGCAGCCTGGTGGAAGCCATGTTGTCTCGTCCCCTTTTCTTGGGGCTCAGAGAAGAGGAGATGGCAACTGCTGGGGGTCCAGAATTTAGGTGGTCCGGAACAGAACACAATGAGGTAACTCATGACATCAGAAGGCCACTGTGATGGGTGTGCAAATAACCATATACAGCTATTCTGGCAGCTGGGGGGACTGTGGCCTTAAAGGCACCCTACTGTGGGAGGAAGAGGAGGGTTTGGGGGGGCTGAGGGCCCCTTTCCTGGGTATTGCTCTCCTGTGTCCCTTCCTAATGGAGGGACATTTCATGAATCAGGTCTGAAACGTGGGCAAAGATTTTTCTGAGGAGGGCCAGAATTGTTTGGACTCTACCCACCCATCCTTTTTGGCTCCCTTTTAATGGCTGAGGGATTGTTAAAAACGTATATGAGCCCAATGGAGGCTTTCCACCAACCTTGGTGGAATTTAAATCAGGTCCAATGTGAGTGGGTCCTTACAGAGCTCAGGGAGAAGAGGGGGAAACTTCATGAGGTCTAACTGGTCCAGAGGAGCGAGGCAGAGGACAAAGAAAAGATGCTGCTACCATTGCACTTCATTAGCAGAAGGATACATTGGTGATTTCTCAGAGTGAATGGCAAGAGAGCCCTGGATGTGATTCACATTTCGCTACTGGGAAAATGAAGAGGAGCTTTACCAGCTGTATGTGTGAAGCCGCACAACATCTTAAATCACAGCAGCTATCAGTCCACTCCAAAACCCAAGTGTTTTGTGCAGAGCACTGCTTACAGACTCAGTTCTCAGCCTCTCCCAGTCTGGGCCAGGCATGAAGCTATTGCAATTTTGGCAGTCCTAGGAGTGGATCAGATCCATGCTGCTCCAGCCCTAGAATGCATCATCTCCATCCAAGAGCTACAACTGCCCATTTCAGTGCTGTTCCTGGATGCATCTTTCCACTAGAGGAAACTTGTCTTTCTAACCTTTGTGTCTAAAACAATGTGATTACACCTTGGTTTCTGTGTGTCCTTCAAAGGCTGGAAAAAACTCTTCCTGCTACCAGACTGCATTTAAAACACAACTCTGAGCTCCTTTTCTACCCAGGACCATGCTTTTCTAGTGCACAAAAGTCTGTAACCCACAAATAAACATTATTAGAGGAGCTTGCTGCACCTGTTTATGAGCAATAAGGAGAAATGATGACTGCTCACTGTTTGCCATGACAGTGATTTCATGCTCTATTCCACGTGAGCCCCTCTGAGTCGGGTGCTGAACACTTTACACAAACTCCTGGAATGAAGGGTTTTGGCTGGCTTGAGCAGGGAGCTGCAAGAGCTGCACCATGGCATCACATGGATAGCCATTACTCAGGCTTCTCATTAATGTTTAATGAAGAGAAATGCTTACTGAATTGTAACTGGAAAGAAACCACCTGGACTATTAAAGACACTGTCCTGAGCCTTCAGCCGGCTCCATTTCCAAGGAGACTGCCAGGGTGAGTGGGCTTGCAGCAGCAGAGGTGGACAAGGGGAGAATCCCACCACCTTGTGATCACACACATGTGCACACATTCATACTCACACACACACAACCTTCCGGATGTGCTTGATCAGCAAAGCTCGGAGCTTATGGAAATCCCTGTGGCACGAAGGCAGCACCATGCAGAAACCCAGCATCATGATGATGTGCACATACCAGGATGCTGTCAGTGGAAACCACAGTCTGAAGGTCCGGCCATAAGAGCTGTATCTAACCCTTTCCCAGGAAGAGCTGGAAAATAAGGACTTGTTTTGCAATGCTCGCTCCGAATGGCTACCGAGTCATGCTTTGGCCAACAGCAGCTTTAGCTGTCCACACAGGTCACAGATGCCCTGAGCAGAGCTGGAGCAAAATGCCGTAACACGGGGGAATTAAACTGTGGAACAGCCTCAGCTGCAGACTTTAGAGCATTTGCCACCCTGTGTGTAAATGCAGCTTTTTATCTTTCTTGATTTTGGCCCAGAAGGGTGAGAAGGGCTCTTTTGGTGGGTGACAAGGGGACCTTTGAATGATAGTGCTGAAGAACATGTGCCTAGGTGGTCAGAGCCTTCCACCTCCCAGGTTTCCAGAGTCATGGATTTTGCTACCATATCAATGTATTTGTGGGGATAAACTTCCCTTCCTGAGTTATACACCATCACCACCTCCCCCCACAGCATTTATTCCTCTGGAAAAATTTGCCATCCCTGGCTTAATAAAAGAAACAGTCAGAGCGTTAAATGCAGCCCCAGCAGCATGAGAACCTCCACACAAATTCCAAAATGTCACTTTGGAAGTTAGCACTTCATCTTTTTTAGCTGCGAAGGGTAAAGATCCTCCTCAATGCAAATTAGCACTGCAGCAAAGATGCCAAACCTTCTTTTCCTCCCCCAGTCATGGTAAGATTCAAGATTACCGCATGATTAAGCCCTGGCAGCTTTCCCTCCCCTCCTTTTTCTAAAACAAACATTATATTATGAAAATAAATGAAAAATATCCCTTATGCTACTGAAATCTGGCTGTTATGGATCAAATGGACCAAAGTCAGAATATAGAAAATCAAAAGGTTACAGAGAAATATCAGCTCTTCATCCTTCATTTCACAGACTTTAAATCAGTATTAAATGATTGCATTGAGAAGGCAGAATATTAGAGAGGGAATTGGCTGAAATTTTGTAGGAATACTTTTAGTCAGTGAAAATGCAAATGTGTTAACAACAAAACATTTGCAAATACATATTTGTTTTGCAGCTTGTGCATTTATTAAAGACACTTGGGCAATGTCATATTCTTTGGTTTCCAATCATTGTGCTTTTTATAGTTTGAGGTTAATTAGAAAAAAAAAAAAAAAGGATGTTCCAATTTTAAGTTGAAATGTTTGTGGTTTGTCAAACAAATTTTCACTTTACCCAAAAACAAATTCTTCTTTGCATTTCTGGTTTTCCCAAAATTTCTGTTTCAGTTTTGCTTTAGCTTGGAATTAAATTATCTGATTCTATGAAAAAATCTGGGTCTATACAAAAGCTAGGACAGAGTTAGTTTTCACCAGAACCTCTCCTTTTGTATTTTCTAGCTCTTCAATTTGCATCCTAACTTTGGGGAGTTTTTGACTTTTATTGCTGCAATCTATTTTAGTAAATATTTAGTCAGCAAATTAGTCAGAATCTCTTCCTCTTCCTTTCTTCTTCCTTTCAAGTGCTAAGTCCTTTTGTGATGAAATCTGCAGTAGTCAGTGCTGGCAACTGAAGGACACGTGTAGGGGCATTCTCCATACTCAGATACTTAGTCCTGTTAAAAGCCTTTGCCACGTAGGAGAATTGTCATGTTTAATATTTTGTCATATGCTACCGATGGGCCATGTGTTGGTTGTACCTCTACATCGCTCTCGTTAGGTTCCCAGCATGTGAGTGCTTTCTTCATGGTCACGTTGCTGTCCTCCCTTCCCAAGTGTACTCACCATCGCCATGTGCTTGGGATGGTTGCGATGGACCAGCACTCCACTGGGATGTCTTTGATGAAGCCCTTCTTCTGAGGTTCATGGGTGTAAAGGGAGGTCCCACTGGAAAATGGGAGAATTCAGGGGTCTTTAAGTATGAATCCAAATACTTTTAGTCCTGAAGGACGTGGAAGGGGACGGACACACTGTGAACCAAAAATACATGGAAGCACTGTGCTGTGTGCTATACACTGGTGGAGAGCACTGGAACCAGTGTGTAGTCTCTGGGAGAAGGCCAATGGACATCACCACTGGCACTGTTCACTGCATCCCTCACTTCTCTCTCATGGGTGGCTGAGCATCTTGGGTAGGAAGGAGAGATCCCAGACTATGGAAGACAGTCTCCAAGCAGGTGCCTTCACAATACAATGCAAATTCCATCTCTTCTTATAAGATTTCCATCAGACAGGAAGGCAGAAGAGTCTTTCCATTTCCTGAGCAGATGAAAATATAAAAGAAAAGAAGAAGGAAGGAAGACAGTAATACCTGACTGGGTAAGTAACGCTTCTGGAGCTAGTCCTAATGTAGTTGTGGGAAGAGGCTAAAACAAATATTTCTCTTTCCCATGAGCATGCTCCCAATCCTCCTGACAAACCAGGGCTTCCAGGCAGAAAACCTAACCGTCACAGTTGGGATTCAGTGAATCAGCCACCGAGTGGAAGAGGAAGAAGAGGAGCTTCCAAAGCGTACCTATGAGTGGGATGTGTTTGGGGACAGCAGCTGTGCAGTGCCTCTGCCCTGAGCGCCCCACTCCTCTGCTGCCGCAGCTTCACTTTGCACAGCAGAGACCACAGCACAACATGTGGGAAGGTGAATTTCTGACCTGAACGGATGACCACTACGGGCATCTGCCTTCCTAAGAAAGTTTTCCTCTCTAGTGGTCTATGCTCACTTTTTCTTTCTTGTCTCCTTTTCCAAACTCAGTACAGCAGTTCCCAAAATGCCAGAGCATTTGATGGGGAAGGCACCATCCCAGTGCTGTGACTCATCACGACGGCCATGTCTTGGGGCTGGGGAAGCATCCTAAAGCATGATTGAAATTCATGAATTGTACTAGCTGAGAAAAAATCTGCAGCTTTCTCCAAGTGAGGATGCTGGAGTCCTGAGGAGATGCAGGCATTAAACTGGCATAAGCGCACATTGAGAGTGAAGCTGGAAGAGGTGCTGTCTGTGCTTGGTAGCGCAGCACCCAGGCATGTGTGTGGGTGAACTGTACCCCTTGCACCTCAACCCAGGGATGGGGCATTCACCAGTGCTCTTCCTGTCCTGTGTTTCAGGAGTAAAGCTGAAAACTAGGGGAGGAGCAAAGAAAGGAGAAATTCATAAGCCCAAATTTATACTTCCACAGTCTAGGCACATGCAGCCAAGCTAGAGAAAAAATACAGGTTTCAGCATGCAAGTCACTGCTTTTGCCTACTTAGATATCTCCCTGATAGCAAGATTGATGGCTTTCTGGCAGAGATGATTTCTCACTATTGACCATAACGGGACTCTTGATGATTACTCAGATGGAGACATCTCTACTCTGCGTCTGTGTTCGGGCAGATGAATCCTGCCAGGGTCCCAATCACTCTGACACATGCCCGTAGGCCAAGAGGGAGCACTCTGCCTATTGTGATTAATGGCTCAGCATATCGGACATGTTCAGGAGGATAAGGTCCTGTCCTTCTTGCCTATAGCCCAGTGTAGGTTGTGTCCATCCAGCCTAGAGCTCTCTCTTTTGAGCCACAGGAGTGCTGGGTTCCCATCCCAGCTCCAACACAAGCCAGTTGAGCAGCTATGGAGTAAAATTCCCCCCTCCTGTAAATACGATTAAAAACAACTCCTCCAAGATAAAACAATTCACTTCTTGTGAGAAGAAGTGTTTCATTTGGCATTTTAACCCAATATGAACTGTTTCACATTACCAAAAACTCTGTAAAGTTGTGGTTTTGGGTCAACCTCAAACAATTATTTCTTTCTGGATCACTGGACAAATCAAGAAAACAATTACTTGCATATCTCTGCTCGTGACAATCAGACAAGGCAGTCTTGCCCTCCATTTGCAAAAACAGCAGAAGGAGGTGAAAGATCTGAGCCATCACTAACATACACGCAATGTTGCCAGCTCCTGCCTTCCAGGGCCCAGAAAAACAAGTGATTTTACAGGAAGCAGTAAAGTTAATTATTCCTTGAGCTCCTTTCCCTGGAGCAGTGAGGGAGAGATGGGGCTGTGATTCAGAGAATGCACGTGGCTTGGGCATTCATGGAAAAGTGTGATTTGGTGCAATGGTTAGGAAAGAATGAAATGCAAGCAAAACCACACGTCACAACATCATCGATGTTTCTAGGAACGTGAGTGTAACACTCAGAGCTGGCATGAGCTGAACGAGAGTCCAGCACCTCTATCAACACTTATTACAGGGGTGATCTAATAATGACTGATTCTGGCCCAGAGCTATTGAAGATTAAATATTTGCAGTTTCTTAGAGATGCCCTGGTCATTTTTGTTAGTCTGTGCACTGGAGAATGGCTCTGCTCTTGGTGATGCCATTTCTTTTAGTAAATGAGTGCATGTAAATCCGAGGAATTCAGAAAAGAGGAAGCAAATGCATTGCACGTTCAACGTAGTAAGGGAAAAATGCTTTCCAAGGCTGTTAGCTGCAGATTCACATCTTCTTCTTTCTGCCAAACCTTAGAGCCCTCCTTCATTCCATGGGATTCGCAACTGCAGGCAGCCCAGTGGACGCACAGTGTCTCTTCAAGCAAAGCAATGATCAGGAATGTAGGTGCCAGGTAGGATGCAGGGGAAGTGTCTTTTCTTGTTCACTTGGGTTGTTTTCCATTGAGGTTTCCACTATGTCCCTTGCTCCCTTTGGTGCAATTTCCATCTCCATGGAAAGGGACAATCTGTGGAAGCAAATTACCTGTTGGAAGGACGGTACTGACACCAGCAATCTTGGTCTTTGTTTGCCCTTGAGTTTAATATCTAGGATCAGGAGCTAATTTCTCACAGTTTGTGAAATGATGTACAGCAGGCTGCACCCAGAGAGCAGGGAATGTTTGGGACTCAGAGAAGTACACCCATACAGGCCAGCCTGACATCCCACACAGCTTGACCTTGCTATTTCTGCCTGAAATATGAGCTTATGGCTTAGCATTTCCTCCTGCTTTGAGCAAACTGAAGGATGAGGGTCCACCAAGGAGGCAATACCCAAGAAAACATGGGTGTTGAACATGCCTCTGGGTGTAGTACCGGAGCACACATCCTAAATTTCAGTCCTAAAATTGCCATCTCAGGCTGCTGCTTAAAAATCTGCTGCTTTGGACTTGGTGCAGCCACAGGGCTCTGTATGTCTGTGCAAGATCCAGCCCTTCCAACCCGGACCCCACAGTGCCTGGCTTCAGTGTGTCTAATTTTTCAGTGGTTCTAGCAAAAAGCCCAACACTTCTTAAATAGCTAACATTATCATAAATTGCAGTCTGTGCGTCATTTTCAGACGCAGTCTTCCATGCCTGCAATTTCCTACCACTGGCTCTTGATCTGTCCTTATCTGCAAAATTAGACACTGTTTTGCTATCAGTAATCTGCACCCTATGGGTGGATTTTTGTGCTGTGACTATTATTCATAAACTTCACTTTAATAAACTGAAAGATGGAGCTCCTTCTGTTTGTCACACTCAGGCAGGTTTTCCAAACCTTGACTCATCCTTGCAAGTCTTTGTCTACCTTTTCCGGCTTGACAACGTATTTTAACAATGTGGATATCTGATATAGATCCAGTAGTTTGCTCTCCCTAATATTGTATGCAGAAATCACACCACCTTTTTCTCCCCAGCCAGCATTTCCCTACGAATGAGTTTTTGGCTCATGTTCACCCATCCCAGTTTACTTATCTTGGAGAGAGCTGCTGTTAGGTGGTTATTTCAAATGATCTCCAAGTCATTTGTGGGGTCATGGCTTTACCATTTCTCCTATCACAAGTCCCATCTGTGCTCTCTGTGCCTTGATTTAAGTCCTTGTGTCCAATGGGTTAAGATGTGTATTGTTCACTTGAGCCTGTCTTGCAGGACTGGCCCTTTATAACCGACCTGCCATCTCTCCAGTTTTTTTCAGACAACTGTGGCTCATTCCAGCTCAACCGTGAGGAAGTTGAGTGGTTTGGGGCTGAAGATGGACACCCCCCCCGAGCAGCTGGGAGGAGAGGGTGGTGGGCAGCTCGCTCTGCTGGGGCTGTGCAGCCAGCCTGGAGGTTTGCTACCTGGCACGGCCAAAGATTTGCCATGTGGGATGACACCACCCCACAGGGGAAGCAAGTGGCTTCCTTACCAGCTACTTCATCAATATGAGAGAAAGATTTTAAGTGATTCCTTTGTGCTTTGAGAAAGAAGTTGCTGGTTACTGCATAATACAGTTTTTTCCTCTGCTGCCCTTTTGTTTTCCATCATCAGTGAAGCGTGGCTTTTGCCAGGGCACTCGATTCTTCCCTTGTCAGTGGAGAAGAGCAAGTCACTGAGCACAGTTTACTCGCTGCTTCCCAGGCTTCTGGAGGAGGACTGAGCCACTTGACAGCTGAAAATTTACACCCAGCCCCTGGTGCTGCAGTCTGGTGCCTGTGGTGCTCATGGAGAGCTACTCTCTTCCTATGATAAAGCCATCAGAGCCTCAGTGTGGGCTCTCTCTGCTCTTCACCCAAACCGGGGTGGACAGGGCTGTTGTGTTTACACCGCTGTGCAGGTGTGAGATTTGGATGCTGTACAGAAAATGAATCCAGCAGCTGGAGGAAGATGCACCAGAGGAATTTCAAGCTTTGCTCCGAATGAGATAGCGAGACAGGCTGTGCAGCAACATTTTGCAGCTTGCTGAGTGCATCACCGCTGGGGTATGATTAATGAAGGCCCAGCTGCAATGGGACAGGCACGTGGCTCAGATAGACACAAAACCACCCCAGTGGTTCCAAGGATGCTCCAAAAAAGTGCGCGTCAGCCAGGTCTTTTGAATCACTGCTTGCAAAAAGGCAACAATACAGCAGCTACCTGTGGGAAGGCTTGTGCAGAAACAACAGCCCTGGGAAGGAAACAGCCCCCAGGGTGAACGAGGCAGCAGCCAGGCAGCACCGACCCTTCCAGCCGCACAGGACCCATTGCAGCAGCACCCCTGCCAAATCCAGCTCTTGACATCAGAACCAAACTTGAATAGTATTTTAATCAAAATTCAATCACATTAGGAAAGAAATATGCTTTTAAGACAAATACCAACTGCAGAGGGAAATAGAAGCTAATTGGTTTGCAAAAGACCCCATTGCAAGGCCAAGAACCCATAATGTGTCCCTGATGGGTGAACTGTGGGTCAAGCAGAAGCTACAGGCACAATCCCAGCTGTTTGTTGCTCATCTTATGGGCTCCTCCTGCCTGGCATTTGTCAGTGGAGACCAGTGAATGAAGCAATTGTACTTCCCTGCTACAAATTCATAACCAGAGGGGACTGTTATGCTGATCTTTCTGATCTCCTGCTGATCACAGAGCAATAGCCACCCAGCCCCTTTTTTATGGCTAAAGAACAGATGCTCCAGCAAGATGTTAAATCTTTACCTGAATTCCATCTCTGCACAGAATCCTCCACGTTGAAAGGCTGTGGGATAAACTTTGTATTTTGCTAAGGGAGAGCTACTCCCCTCTACCCTTTGCTACTTTGAGGGCCCTTGCTGTGCCCCATGGAGCCCCATGGAGGGAGACTCTGCACTGTGCTCCACCATGCATGGTGAGGTTGCCCCAACACCCTCATGGTTTATGAGACCGGAGTATTTTGTTGTGTGCAGGGTAAGCAGCACAGTGCCGTTCATACTGGGATTTTCTCATGCCTCATGATTTCCAAGTGCTCTTTCTCAAAAAAAAGACGTATTATGATGGCTTTCTGCTACCCATCCCTCCAAACACAAATAATGTGAGTATCATAAGCATGTCTAATTCACATGAATAATTTATGCAAAGTAATAAGTTCCTGATACCAATAAACAGAATAAATACAACTCCCAGAGACCACATTACAAACTAGAATTCATTTTTACACAGATATAAAACTGTTATGATCAAGTAAGGGGAGAAATAATCTCCATCAATAACACTTCCTTATTTCTTCATTGTTTTATTTGCACAGTGCTACATCTCTGTATCGTGTACAATTCATCCAGCTGTCCTGGGGATGCCTACGAAGCTATTCCAGCAGGTATTAAATTAATCATTTCTCATCACCAGACAGATATTGTTGGAGGCTTTTCTTGTTTCGCTTGCAACATTAGATCACTTTTAGCAACAAGCAGAGTAGGATCTAAACATATTTTCCCCTGCAGATACTGAGACACAGTCTTATTTGTAAAATACATATTTTTCACTATTAACTTCATACTGGCATTCACTATTCAAGACATAAAATGCCATTATTGGACACCAGTAACATGTCTGAATTCAAGAGCTAAAAGTCAGTGAAAATACTCTGTGCCACTGGTTGTTTGTTTTGATTTTTGCAGATTTTTTTTTCCATTCAGGTCCAGATCATTTTTTTCCCATTATTTTCCAGCTTCTACCATTTTATCAATAACTAAAGGATTTGAGAACTCAACAGAAACATTTTGATGCTCCATCTGCTTAGCGGTGTTACTTCTATGGCTGTATTCTGTGGACCACCCTTATATCCTACCTTTTATGTAACAACCCTTTCCTTAAAATGGATGGGGGAAAAAAATCCTGGTTTTTGTCATTGTTTACCTGATTTTCTAAACTGCTTAGCAGCTTTGAAGAGCATGGTCTGAGCAAAATCACCTAAAATTCATGCACTTTCATTTTTGACAGGAATTTGGGATTGTCAGTAAATAGGTCAAAAAGCCTGATTTAATGCTTTGCGACTTTTTAGACATAGCCAGCCAGATTCCAGCAAGGACAATATTCAGCTGCGTTTACTAAGCAGCACAAATTAGCTCCCTCAGTGGGAATCTCTCTCATGCTCAGCATGGAAAACATCAGGTCCCTTCAAAGGGGAAACACCTACCTCTGCAACTCTTAATTGCAACTGTTAATTGTCAGGCTGGAAGTGCTGGCTACAAATGGGAGCTGTGGATGATAAAGTGAAGATGAAAAGAGAACAAAGGCAGCAGCCAAGTGCAAAGCCTGTGTGCTTTGGGGGGCAAAGCCATGGGGACGGGCAGCCTGTGGACACAGCAAGTCCCTGGTAGAAGGGCCAGTTCCAGCACAATTTGGATTCATAATGCATGGAAGAGCCGAGTTTGGAAGGAGAGGGTAGAGTCAACCAGGGGATGAGCTCAAAGCATCCACAGGGCTGCGCTCCTTGGACTCCTTGGCGCATCCATGCTTTCTTCTCCCTTCACACCTTCAACCTGTGAACCAGGGCTGGGACCAGCTACACAAATGGGTGTCGCGGGAAGGTGAGGAAGGAGTAGTTTATGGTCAAGCCCAGCTGGCTCCAGTGCTGGGAGGAATGGTGTGGGGTGTGCACAGAGCTGCTGGATCAGTTCTGGCAGAGCTGCCTCTGCTGCCCCTTGACTCATGGGTTACATTCTGGCCACCCTTCTAAGGGCTTAATCACACTGGGGCAGATAAATGTGTTTTAATGGTAAAAACTGCAGGGCCAGGGCAGGCTTTCACTGGAAAGAAAGGATGCCATAGCAATTGTCTTGGATGCCTACCAGGGAACCTACTTTGCCACATTGTACAGGCGTTGGGAATAAATTTAACTTGGTTTGTCTTCATCACTAGTCTGAGAAAAGTCTTCCAAAATGGCTCAGGGAAATAATAACACTAAAACTGCTAAGAAAACTAAGGAGGTCTCTGATTGTTTTTTCAATTACTGTATTTTCAGGAAGAAAAGAAATCTCTCTGCAATTACTTTCATATGAAGATTTCATTTTCCCACATAGAATTTGTGATTTTCCCTCTCATTTGATCCTTGTCCAGTTCAAAAACATGGGCAAGTGGAGGAGACCTCATTTTTAAAAGTCAAATCTTTCCTTTTAATTATTCATGATTTCATAGAGAAAGCTACCCTTGGAAAAGGTTTGCTTTTATCAGGTGGCATGAGCTGGGAGGCCAATATCCACATGGGAGAAGTTGAGTTTTCTCCATTCTCACAGGTTTTTCAGTAGCCAAAGTGAAGAAAAATCCACACACTCAACTAAATGCACTTTCAAAGTCTTGTAAAGAAGTTTTGTTTCTCAAACATTTTGCTTAAAAATAGAAGCAGGGAATGAAAAAAGTAATTGAAAATTAGTGTCACTCCTTCTAAAGCAATTTCCTTCAGAGAAACACTGTTTCTTGCATAAAAAAAAAAAAAAAGATACTTATTTTTGGAATATTTTCATGCTACTCCAATTAACACCATGTAGACAAATACTCTTGTTTCTGAGGATAGGACAAATCTAGCCAAATCCACACATACTGTTTTTATCACATTCCTATGGCATTGGATATGGATCTTTTCTGTCCTCTAGCAGATCTAATGTAACTATTTAAAAATCCCAATGGCAATTTTCCTGGGTGAAGCATATTTATGATCCACCTCAACACAGAAGATATATTCTTCTTAGACACTTGCACTACTTTTCTTGGCATGCTTAGCAGAAATATGTTTAACAGCTCCTGCCATGAATCTGTCCCCCCTTTATATTTCCTTCCCACTCCACACCGAGGACCTCCTCTGGACAGCAGTCTTACCATGCAGCCCCAGAAGCACAGCTGGAGGAAGCCTTGCTCCTTACAATACCAGACAGCATTTGCAGTTTGACTTTGGGTTCCTCCATGCTAACTTTGGCATCTGGATATTTCTGTCTTAAAATTGGTACTAAGATGGTTTGTGTGGGCTGTCCTCTGGAAGTACCTGGTACTATGGATTCCTCTGCAAGGAGCAGCTCAGATTTGGGTAGCTACCTTTAATTGCTCAGCTCATCCGCAGCACTGTGAGAATATCAGTGCTCTGATGCCCATTCATATCTATTTTAAATGCAGGATTTCAAGAGTGGACGGTCACTGTCTCTGGACAGTCCCACCATCTAAACAGGGGCCTCTACACCAGTGTGAACATCATGCACACAGTCCTTCCTGGGATTTGGTTTGTGCCAGAATTCAAAGCAGCTTTTCTTGCTCCACGAAAGCATGATCAAAGCCTCTGTCCCTTGAGCTGATTCCAGCAATATTCCTCATCAAAAAGCAAGGGGAAAAAAAAACATATTTGCCTGTGGTTGTCTTCTAAATAAATCCCCCTATCTCAGGAGTCTTGGGGCTGCTGTCTCACCCCCAATCAGCTTTGGTGCTGCTGGTAAGATTCTTTTCATCACCTTTGGAAAAAATCCCCCTATTGTAGAAATTTGAGATGTTCACATCTGCTTATCTTCCTTCTGATCTCAGGATTCGTATTACATTTCAGCTCCCTTTTTAGCTGTATCATTAGTTCTGCACAGATCACTGAGAAAAGCCTTCTTGCAGAGCTTTGCCTCTGAAGCCAGCCCAGCACTGGTGCCCCAGTGAGAGCATTTCCACCTTCCTCTCCTCTGGCCTCAGCTCTCATCATGTATCTTGATAGCTTGCAAAAGATCTCACACAATTCGTTGTATTAAGCAACCTGCATGGCAGTGGCTGTGGTCAGACCCCGTTCCTCCTGTACATGAGGGAGGTTACGTTGCCTCTATGGTCTGCCTGGACAGGTCCTGTAAAACATGACGTTTCTACTACAGTTTTTCTCTGCTGAGGAAAGGCTGAGGGACCTGGGACTGTTCAGCTGGAGAAGAGCAGACTGAGAAGGGATCTCATCAGTGCTGAGCAATATCTAAAGGCCGGGGGGGCAAGAGGATGCATCCAGACTCTTCTCAGTGGTGCCCGGGGACAGGACAAGGGGCAAGGGGCACAAACTGGAACACGGGAAATTCCATCTCAACATAACAAAAATCTTCTTTACTTTTCAGGGTGGCAGAGCCCTGGAAGAGGCTGCCCAGAGAGAGTGTGGAGTCTTCTTCTCTGGAGAGATTCAAACCCACCTGGATGAGTTCCTGTCCAACTGCTCTGGGTGACCCTGCTTTGGCAGGGGATTGGACGAGATGATCTCCAGACGTCCCTTCCAACCTGTGCCAGTCTGTGATTTTGTGATTCAGAGGCACTTGCACTGTTTCCTTTCCAGGGACCCACCTGGCACCTGCCTGTGCTTAAGACCTGACAGTAAATGGCAGTTTCTTTCCATTCCTGTGCTGATGAGGCAGAGGGGTGATCCAGCTCTAACCTCAAAGCTAAGTGAGTTGTGCCTGAGGGCAGATAAACTCCCTCAGAGGACGTATATGTCTTCCCCTGGAGCAGAAGCAGGTTTAAAACACACCAGCCAAATTGCAGGGGACCCTGGTGCCCCAGTACACAGCTTCAGCTAGGGATGTTCTTGCTTAGGCATAAAATTGAAATGATCTAAATGCAAAAGAGCTGAAATGAAACAGACTGCCCAAAAGCCTCCAACACTACTTCTCTTGGGTGCAGCCAACCTGAGACCAAAGCTCTGATTCCAGGGGGTGTTGTGGTTCCTTGACCTCTCTGCAAATGAAGCAACTGAGAGCTGGGTTGTGTTGGCTGCTGACCTGATCCCTTGGGGCTGGGTCAGTGTCTCATCATTCCCCACCCCAGAAAAAATAAAAGGTTGTCTTAGGAGTTTGCATACAAAGCCATACCTTTATTGTCTCAGGGAAGCTACCCATGACAGGGTTGTTTCCTTATGTGCCTGTAAGACCACACTATGTGGCCTCATTTTTATGTTCACTCAACCTATTTAGCAGTGTTAGGAAGGTGAGGTGGGAGAGCACTTCAGGGGCAGGAACTGACATTTCAATTCACCATGAAGCTTCATGGTACACTGAGGGGTGTTTCTAGAGTCATTTGCACCTACACCATCATGCTAGAGCATTCCCAACTCCTGCTTGCCCTCACTGACCCCATACTGTTGGGGTCCTACTCTGATAACACAATTCACTTGGGAAGAAAACTCAAGTGCAACTGAGAAGCAGTTTGACTTCTATCTCTTTGTCCCATGAGGTCCTGGCACACCAGATCTGGATCGTACAGTGGGGACTGTCTGTCAAACCCAGAGCCAGGACCAGTGCCCATGGCAGCCTGAGGTTGAGTGTAGCATCTGGAAGAGCCTGTCCTGGTGCATCCAAGACCCATGGAAGCTCTCCCCAGTGGTCCCACGCAAGGCATGTCTGCGTGGGGTATCCTGGGCACTGCCCTCTGCCTTTTCTGGGAGCATGCACCATCATATACCCCATCACCAAACACCCCCTCCACAGCATCCGGCAAGAATTTGGGGACTGAAGTCACCCTATGATGCTGCCTGAGGAGGGCTGCATAACCCAAACAGCCAGGGGAACATGGTGTTGTCCAAGGCAGAGGGGTGGCAGTGAGGCAGCAATGCCCCAGCTCAGCCAGTGTTCAGGTCTATGTGCTCACAGCACATGGCCATGGCCTGCCCACCAGTAACACCAGTTATGATGGTCAGGGAGATGGCAGTAATCCCACAGCATCAATATTCCTTGGGAGTCACTAAGCAGAGAGTATCAAAGGAAGAGCATCTTTCTACCAGTCCAATCAATGTCTTACATAAAAGTTAAAATTACCTTCTCTACCCTGTCCTTGATCCTCTTAAATCCTGCCTCAATTTGCTGGCCTGGGAATGACGGCCAGCACGCTCACCTTCTGCAGATCCCTGCCAGAGCTGGTGCCTTCCACAGCTCGCGTCTGCCCTGCACCAAAAGAGCTAACGCTCATCTGCCTGTGCGAAAACACATTTTAATTGAGCAGCCCCACTCACCCAGGAATTTAGCTAAGTCTGTAAAGCTGCTTGCTTTTATGTGTATATGCCATTCTGCCAGTCTTGAAGTTATCTGCAAATTTTAGATTTATTTTTAGATAATTGATAGAAATGTTGAAAAGTACAAAGTCTTCACTGTTTCCTTGAGATCCCAACAGAAATGTCCCCATTCAGTGACAGTTTTGTGTTGATTACTAGTGTTTTGTAGTCTGTTGTCACTTCCCAACCCATTTAACATGGATTAGGTAATGCCCAATACTAATGTTTAAAAACAGAATATGATGTCAGATCCCTCGCAAAAGCCTTTTATGGGTTATATCTGTCAGCTCCATGCTGAGGCAGACTTCAGTGACATGAAGCCCTGCTATTTTCTCAGTGTGTCCTGCTTTATTCATGCCATACACAATGGTCCTTGAACCTCATGACCAAACAGCACAGAAGCAAAATTCAGACTTCAAGGTCCAGGAACCTTGGTCCAAACAGGAATTCGCTCTGCCCTGAGGATTGACCCTGCTGAAGCAGAGCTTCTGTATTCCCAGTCACTGCTCCTCCTGAAGAAACTCTCATGGTACTCCAGCAGTAGCGCAACCTTCCTGCAAGATTTTGACCTGCTTTTTTCAGCACGCCCCTATGATGCCATCAGCACCTTGAATAGGTGACCCATGGGGAGAGGGGAAAGGAGCTCTGCAGGGGCCATTCTCAGCAGGTCAGCTGCTGCCCTGCTCCCCACAGCCAGCCCGGCTCTGCCCCTGAGAGTGCTGCAGATCAAGAGGTGCCTAATGCATCCCTGCATCCCTCCAGCCCCACGGGGCTCTGCCCAGTCCCCCTCTGCTCTCGTCATCCTACCCACCAACCCAAGTGGAGGGATGAAGGCAGCTCAGGTGGTCTCCCTCAGGCAGCTTCATCTGGGCTTCTTGCAATTAATTCTCCCTCCTGTCCGCTGACTCTTTAAAGGTACAAACACCAGGCTGTATGAGCGCCTGGCAGCAGTCCAGGAGGAGCTCAACGAGTCAGGATGCAATAGGCACTTGCAGTGGCGATTTTTATATATATATATATTTTTTATCATCAAGCTCAGCTACAAACAAACATTTAATTAATTCCTCCGCAAAGTTCTGCTGAGCTTGTGGCCTTCGTTTCTTCTGGGAGGCTAATTAACCTGATCCTCTCCCTCCATGCTCCTTTCTCAAGATTGTCAGATTTCACTTGTTGAATCTTAATGCCTTTCACTGCTGTAACAATCTGCTCTTGTTCACCAGACGCCTCTCGCCCCCAGTGCACAGGCTACATTTCTTTTTTGCCTATATGAGATCATGCTACAGCTGCTTGAAAAACAGCACAGCTCACACTTCTTTGTAGGAAAAATCGACTTTTTGCAAAATTTCCCTTTAGCACTGGAAAGGGAAACCGCCCAGGAATTTCAGTTTTCCACTAAAAATTTCAGTTTTCAAAAACTGTTGGGTTTTTTTTTTTCTTTGAAAGCTAAAGTGCTGTGGAACATGTTCCTGTTTCAATGTTTTCAACGAAAACTTGAGGGAAAAGAAACCAAACTGATATCTGCACAGATACAGATGTACGCAGGCATTTTGGGCAAAAGCCCATTTTTCGGGGAAGGGGTGACTATTTCACTTGGCCCCATCTTGATCAAAAGCCCATTCACTTAAAGCGTGAGGCACCCAGGCTGTTTTCGACATGCGTCTCCAGCCTTGAAAAACATTCCCTGAAGCTGAAAAAGAGAAGCTCATAAAAGTAATTGAGATGTTTTGGAGACTGTGCTTTTAGTCTTCTTGTGATTCAGTTCCCTGGGGTTGATGTAGGAGCACTGAGCCTTCCAACCTGCCCCGGGCAAGTGACACTGGGCACAAAAATGCTTGCAAAGCTTCAAGGCACTGATATGCACCATGAGCCACGGCCATGGAAATGCTGAAGGTAGAGGCATGGGGTCCAAGGGCAGGGGAAGGAACTGGCACCCCAGAACCAGGGAGTCAAATCTGGGATGTGGCATCACAGGGACACGGGCACGAGACACTTTTGCACCTCATGGAAGAGCTCCAGCCACTTGGTTCTGTAGAAAAGCAAGGTTAGGAGAAGGTGCTGCAGCACTCCCCAAGTACAGGTGGGCTTGTTTAGTCACGATTCACAGAGATCACCCTCTGCAGCATTTTCCATGGGGGAAAATCCTTGCATGATGCTATGGCCTAGGGACAATGACCCTCATCTCAGAGGGATTTCACAACAAGCCCAACATGCAGCGTGAGAAGGATCAGGGGCGGAACGTCCTGGGACCTTTCTTTGCCTCTAGTACCCCTCTCTTCTGGCTGGCCTCTGGTGGGATTGCTCTCCTGAGGGACAGAAGCAGAGGAGGAACCAGACCTGTGTTCTTCATCCTCTGCAGAGCTCCCAGGGCTGGGCTGGGGGAGAGGAGATGGCCTCTGCCTGGCTCTCTGAGGGACCATTGCCTAAGTGCAGGCTGCTATTTCCAAGCTTTTGCTTCCACTGGAGAAACCTGAAATAGAATCAGTTCAACAGATTTATTTTCTTTGTTGAAAACAGTTTTCCTCTTTTCAGCCCTCTTGAGGGGAAAAAAAAAAGAAAAAAGTGGAAAACTACTGACATTTCTGTTAGGTCCAAACTCTTTTGGCCACTTAATGCCTTAAAGATTATTTGCATGTTGGTATCATTTATATATACCAGTCTCATCAGAGATGTCTGGGAAATGTTGCCTGTTAGTTAAATGGCTGGGAAGGAAAAGACTAGAAATACCACAATTTTGTGGGGGTTTTTTTGTTGTTTTTTCTCGGTTTTTTGTTTTGTGGGTTTTTTTTTAACCTGTGTGGCATCCTCAAAGCAGTCAAACCATAGAAATTTTGTTCGCTAAAAGGGAGAAGGTTGGGAGTGATTTTCCGGCAGTTCGCTGCTCTGACAAGCCAAATCCCATGTGTGCTTTGAGCAGATTCGAGGGCAGCAGCACCAAATTCTGCTCTCCAAATGCCCTGCTCCCCAAGCACCTGGAAAGCGCTGCCTACAGTGGTGTTAAAATAACCTCCCTATTTTACAGCGGTGTCGAAAAGGCAGTACCGGCTGGGAAACACTCAGATACCATAGCAATAAGCACCAGGCCATTTATAGAGCTGTATTTGGAGCAGGGCTGGGTGAACCAGGCCACACATTAAGCGGTGCCTGTGGAAAGGAGAGCAGAGCAGTCGTTCCACCCTGAGTGCTCCCCAGGTTGAGTGAGGCGAGGCCGTGTGGGAAAATTATGAGGTCATTTAGCATCATCCCAAGGCGGGCTTGCAAAGAGTCTGCAGCGAGACCACACGGGGAGGCAGCCCTGGTCTTCCTACCTCTGTAGCACTTGACTGAGCACCACCCTACCACAAGGTCGCTCTTCACGCCAGGCTTTCCCGCTACAGCTGTCCATCTCGTGTTGGGGGAACGAGCATCTCCAAAATTGACTCAGACCTGCTAAATTCCACTGTTAGTGAAACATGAGACTAAATGTAAAGAAAAAATATATGTGAACATCAGTTTTCAGCCTTATTTGAGAAAGGTGCTGATTGTTGCTCAGTTAAGGATTTAAATTCTCTGTATATTAATTGATGGGCCCTGGATGAAAAATGCAGCAGTTTGTGTCCAAATCCTACTTCTGCTATCACCCTTTAAGGCCACCTGGGGCATTTTACCCACTCAGAGCCTCCGTTTCTCCCATGAGAAATGACAATATAGGGCTGAGCCCTTCCTAGAGAGACTGAGGTCTGGAAGAGAAGTGCTGCACAGGAGCTCTGCCTCTCTCTGTACCTCTGGTGACACAGGGGTCTAATGACTCTGTTAACCTCTCTGCTTTGGCTGGGTTTTGCTGTAGCAGGTTGTGGAGAAAGATGGAAAAGGTCCCAGGAGTCCTCACATAACAGCCTGCCAGCCCAGCAGCATGGTCTTGGGTCTCAGGGTACAAACACCCTTCCTGGGACTGATCCCCTTTCCCCAGTGAACCCTCTATGGCCAGCACAGCACCTGGACTTTGTTCCCCCAAATAGCCAGCAGCCCCCCCAAAACAGGAGACAGGACCTCTGAGTGCAGGTGCCCAGATCTCAAGTGGGCTAACACAAGGCAAGACAGACCTGGAGGAGGGAAGAGGGGGAGGACAGACTTAAAATAACATTGTTGGGAAAAGCAAAAAAAGAAAAAAAATCCCACCACACACCCTCTCAAACTCGCATGCTTTGAAAATGTGTGAGTTTCTCTGAGGCTGCAGAGATGACAAAGAAGGAGCTCCAGGGAATGGGTCTAGGGAGGGGGCCTCTGTGGAAATGAGAAAGCCCCGTATAACAGCCCCGTTTCGCAGAGGCCCTGCAGGAGTGGAGAGGAATGCCAGTTATCCCATCACAGCATATTAGTGCACTTTGTTTCTATATTATTATCCTACTGTTGCTATAGCCATTAAAAACTGTCTCTAAATAGCTCGGCGTGGTGATTTACTAATTGAGTTAACTTGGCTGCAGTGGCTCTGGTGCTGAAGGATGTGGTTTGTGATTAGATAAGACCATTGCCCCTTTCAAAATGAACAACACATTAAGAGGTTTTTCTAGGTCATGCCAGACTGCTCAGCACAGCACTCTGCCAAGCACCGCATAGCCCAGGGCCCGTGGCCCCAGCCCAAGACAGACAGTCATTACAGCTAATGAAGGTCTGTGCTTTCCTTCCCCTGGAGGAGGCACAGAGCCTGAGAAAATCCCAGGAGCATCTTCACACTGGAATCAGTCTCTTCTGCCTCAAACTCCAGGGAAGTCCAGCTCAGGCTGCTTGGACTTTTCCAGGTCTGGCTGCACAGGTAGTGAGTGAGGGGTCTCCATGCTCCCAGGGGAGGCATGTACTCAGATCTCCCCACAAGATGAAACTCTACTTGTAGACCTCAGTTCAGAGGACAAAAACGCTGTGACATGATGGTCTTTCAGGGCAAAAACCACTGGTTCCTCCCCTGCATTTTTCTTGCTGTTTCTCCCTCAGGTCTGCCAGCACCATGTCGATGTTGGCCAAACCACTTGTTCCAGGAGCAGCAAATGTTGGGTCAGACCCTTCCTCACTAGGAATATCTAGGATGCATTTCCCAAATTATTGACAACCAGCACAGACCCACACCAGGGAGGACCTGGCAGCTCCAGTCTGTCTCAGTTGTGCAACAGCTGATGCACAGAGCTCCTGGGCTGCCCACAGGAGAGTTCATAGAGTTGATGGATCTCATTGCTCTTCCATGCATTAGGTGAGCTAGTTCTTGAGTTCACATGGGGCACAGCTGCCTTGGTTGTCCACACCAGCCAGTACTGGTGAGAATTTTAGTTCATCTTTGTTGAATCTTCCCTTGCAGGAAGACACAAGGCTGTGTGGGGCTCAATCACAGCAACCAGCAGCACAACCTAGAAGCAAGCGTGATGCTGAGGTCCCACCAAACCTCAAGAGCTGCACCACTCCATAGAAAGACTCAGCTCAAAAGGAAAATAAGATGCAGCTATGTTCATTATGTCTGCCCCGGTGTTTCTCAGACCCTTGTGCCCTCCAGCTCAGACTCACAAAGATTTTGAGGCAAACTCTACATTTCTAACATTACCTAACATTACAGAAGGGGTTCTTCTCTCAGTAGTGCTGAGGCTTAGGCCTTTGCCTGCACCACTATCCCAAAGGAGCGGCCAAGGGAACTGCAGGGGACAGGCATGGGGGAAAGCAAAGCTGGAAAAGGGCTGAGGGCAAACCATGAGGAAAGACCAGGGTCCTGCAGTCACCGTTCCACCAAAGTGCTTTCAGCTGTGGAGATGCATTCAAGAAGACCTCCCACCGGTGAGCAGCTCTTGTGTCACACTTGCCTATGCCTGCATTGCTCCACAGCGGTGGCGGTGGCAGCGGCTGAATCCTCGTGGCTCAAAGCACAGAAGGGAGCTGCAACACATCAGAGGAGACAAAGCTGTTCTCCGTGCAGCTCAAGCACCGGCCAAGCGGGTGTGCTGGAACATGAAATAAAACCCCATTTAACAAGAAGCCTGAAAAGTTTTTAAAAAGTGAAATCATCTCGGATGGAGCCTGGTTCCCCCCTGTCAACCGAGAGCTTCAATTGGCAGCCGGACGAGCACCTGTCAGGGCTGGGCTGGAGTCATTAGCGAGATCAGAGTCCTGGCGGAACAGCGGGAGGCTGGACGAGATGACCTAATTTGCGTCCCTTCTAGCTCAAAAAAGTCTGTGATGTATTTTTAATGAAGCACACACAATAAACTGCTAACACAATATTAGAGGCTCACTTCAAAGCTCAAATAGGCAGGGAAATCAAGGTGAAAATTTCTGAATTCATCATTATTATGTGTCACTCATCTTCACTATGACAACCCCTGGGCACACTAGAGGCTTCCTTTCCAGTCTTTGGTACATGGTTTGGAGCCCACCCTCCTCCTCATTTTTTTTCAAGCAAACCAGAAAGACCCTGGGCAGTATAAAGCTTGACTAGACATCCCTTATGCATATATCCATTGTTCCAGCCCCACAAAAGGTTTTGCAAGCAGCAAAATTTAGTGGCTCTGGAGAAGGCTGGGGTCGTACTTTAGACAAGCTTCAGGCCACCTGGGTTGCCTTTTGTTCTCCTGGCCCCTCCTTATCATATACCTGGTGTCTGTAAGGTTTATGATTTCATTAGATGTGCCAGGGAGCAGCAAGAGCAGGGCTGCTCCCTCAGGGAAGGCAAGCCAGGAGCCGAGCAGGATCCCACAGCTGGAAGGGGCCCCACCAGCCACATCCTGTCCCCCAGGACCTGAGTGAGGAAGCAAGACCAAGAGGTGGTGGCCAAGAGTCCACATCATAAGGCAATATAACCGCAATGAGGCAGGTCTAAGGTGAAGCCAGGAAGTCAATCCACAGGTCAGGACCAGGTCCAGTGATCACCAAGCAGGTCCATTGTGAGGTGACAGGTCCAAAGTCAAGCCACAAAATCAGCTCACAGCTGGAGTTCAGAGCAGCAGGGCTCCATAGCCAGGCAGGGACATGACCATGGCCGAGCTGTAGACCGGGGTTTCTGCATGGCCCTGACAGGGATTTAAAGCTCCAGGCTGAACCTAAATAGAGCTCCTGGACTCACAGTTTGGGTGGAGACCCCAAACAAAGCTGGTCAGGACCATTAGGACCTATTAGTTAACTCAGGGCTCTGGTAAGATGTATGAGGTACACCAGTGATAGAGAAACACGCAATGTCCATGTGTCAAAGTCTTCTCCTTCCCGGAACTATTAGGCCACTCTGGTAGGAGAAAACAATTTTTTTTCCCACAAGCACCTATTCCTTCTGGAATGGTCCCTGTTTCACCCAGTGGTTGGAAATAATCTCTTGGGTTGTTTAAAGATCACAACTCTGGTGGAAATAAGTATTATATTCCAATGGTGGAAACAAATCAGAAGCCAAATGCTCCTCTGACTTCACCTAAATATTCCTGACCTCTCCAGGTTACAAAAGTTGGCCAAGAACAATCTGGTTAAAGACCAAAGCATCTCTCAGGTCCAACCAAACCAACAATGCCGCAAGAACTTACCCACATGGAGTCCAGAGGACCTTGGTACTGAACCGCTCTGCTGACCTGCCGTTGCTGGAGACACTCCTAAAAGTGACACACAACCTCAAAACATACATAGTAAAGTTAAACATCCCAGTGTACTTTCCAGCCCTGACCCTAACTTATAGAAATATGAATGCATTCCCAGACCTCCTTGTTTGGGAGACTTCAAGCTGCTTTCCCTTCAACACCCTTTGTCCTCACCAGCCTCATCCCTGCAGTCCCAGCAAGGTCAGTCTGGCAGCTTGAGAGGGGCAGTGAGGAGCGGAAAAAAGAAATCATTTAGCAAAATATAGAATTTAACAGTTTTACTTGAAAACATTGTTAAAATTTCAACTTTTACTGCCCAAAGCAAATGGGAACATTTAGTCCTACCATCTTGAAGTCAACTTGAAATTCACGTGAATGTCTGACATCGGCGGGTGAGGAGCGTGTCTGTATCCAGCCGGGCTGCATCTCCTTTGAGCTCAGTCTCTAATTGTCATGCAGAAAGGGACTGAGCCTCCCAGGTAACCTGGTGTTAATTTCACCGCGGGGCGGAGGGGAGGATGGAGACGGCTAATGAACGAGCAACTGTGATTGATTCCTGTCTCAGTGTCAGGACACTGAACGGCTGTTTGTCAAGAAACAAGAAAATGTCGCTGGGATTTGTAAGCGCTTGTAACCATTACATAAAGCACTTTGACTACGAATCACATAAGATAACTTTTCCGAGACTGCTGCTCTGAGAGTGTGTTAATACAACCACTGGCTCTTCCTGACATTTCTGCAAACAGCTTATAAATATTCCATGGGAGCGGCAGCTCCTGCTGCCGCTGTTGTTAAGGTTTGAATGGAAATACCAGGGGAGAAAAGAGCAGCTCTGCCCTTATTTAGCAAGCATTCAGCTAAACAAGAGTCCTCAGCCAGCCCACTCCAGGGCTTTGCTCCAGTGAAAACAAAAAGCAGCTGAGCATCCTGCCCTTCTCCTGCTGAAGGAAAAGCTTGGATGTGTGTGAAGTCTCCAACCACCAACCCCTCTGCAGCTGGATGGGAGTGGGGAAAGAGATAAAATGACTCACCCGAGGTCTCATATCGTGTGTGTGACACTGCTGGAAACTGCAGCTCAGCCAGAACTGTCTCTGCTGCTGTACCCCAAGGCTCAGGGGCCAAACGCAGGGTTCCTCAAGCAGGGCAAGGCAGCGATGGGGAGGCTGATGGGATTGGGGGGGGCAGCTCCATGTGTATATGGGGACTGTCTATGGTGGGGACTCTACAAGAAAGATGCTAACATGGACATGCCAGTGCATAACGTGCCCTTCTGCTCAGGGACCATTCCTGTCCCTTCGGGGTGATGCGGGGGATCAGGCAGCAGATCTGGTGAGAGATGCTGCTGTGCTCCTGGGACACGTCAGCTGTCCATGCCATGAAGCTCCTTCTCAAGAGGTGCTGGATCAAACTGCGCTACAGAGAGTTGTGCAGAAAGCAGAGCAGGCTCTTACAGCAGCAGACACACGTGCAGCGAGTTGCTGGAGTGCCAGTTTACACCCCTCTGACCACAACCAGCCCAGAAGTCCAGCACCCCCTCCTTATACCAGATTTTGCAGTTGCTCTCTTTCTGCTTTAAATCCAAGCGATAACACACAAAACCAGCCACAGAACAACAAACGCAAATGCAAGTAGGAGCCCACCACAACCACACCACCACAAAGGACCTGAGCCATGAGCAAACCCCTGCCAACAGACCCGACCTACAGAGAAACCACTGCAGATGGACCCTGACACAAGTAAACCACTGCAGATGGAGCCACCCACAGCCGAAACGCTGCGAAGACGCCCAGTGCGTGACTCATCCCAACTCATCCCAGCTCGCGCGCCTGCATTGGTGCCACATGGAGGGCAGCAGCCTATCAGAAGCTATGATTTCATCCCAAAAGACATTACTGTTTTTATTCTTGATGACAGCTGGGCCTTTTTGGTACCTGCTGACCTAGAACAAGTCTCTCAAACTGTACTGAAGGTGGGTCATTTCAAGATTTGAAGTGCCTCATCATTTAGTGAGTGGGTGGTGTATACCTTTATTTTCATCATGCTTCTTTGCCAAGTTTCCATTATCCCTATTTATAGATGCCCTGGGAAGCAATTCCATTAAGTCTCACCTGCCTCAGCATTTCCCCATACAGTGCCCTACTTATGGCACAAATCAAGGGGTCTCTAATTAGCATTTCTGTCCCTTGCCAGATTCAAATGTTTGGGCTTGGCTTTATAAGGAAGGTCTCTGCATAATTGCAGATTCCTTGCCCTCACCGTGGTAGTACCCCGAGTTCATGCAATCTCTGGAGCTTCCTATCAGCAATTGTGACACCGTGGTCCAATATCATCCCCTTTGCCTCTCTTGCCTGATCTGTTCTCCTGCCCACCCCGATCTCTCCATGACTATGGGGTTTTTTATCCTTTTCTGGTTTTGAGAAGGTGGCAGAACGGCAATAGCTCCTCTCTCTCACTGTCTAATGATAGGGAACTAATCCAGAAACACAACTTTAAATTAGAAAACCTTCCTGCATTTATTATTTCTATGTATCATGTTTGTTTGTAGCAAAACTCAGCAGCTCAGATAATCGTCTCCGTGTCAGAGCAGAGAGATATGGAAACACCACATACTCACAAGGCTTGGGAGATCCTGTTTAGGAGGAGAGATGTCAGCCCTGTGGAGTCACAGGAGCTGGGCATTTGTCCCATGATCTTCTGTGAGCTGTTGGGGCAGGATGGGGCACAGATACCATCTGCCTGCAGCCCGGGGCCAGGATTATGAGCAGGTGCTTGTCCTCACCTACTGCCGGAAGCAGGCTCCATTCCCCACACAACATTGCCAACTCCAAGCACTGTCCTGTGTCTTGTGAGATCTGGTGTTTCTCTGATGGTTCCCCAGCTCAGAGGAGGAGTGGGGACACCTCAGCCTCAGATCACAGAATCACAGAATCGTCATGGTTGGAAAGGACCTCTGAGATCACAGAGTCCAACCGTACACACACACACAAAAAACCCCTACAATCTCAGGCACTAGAGCATGTCCTGAAGTGCCACGTCTACACGTTTCTTAAATACCTTCAGGGATGGTGACTCCACCACCTCCCTGGGCAGGCTGTTCCAGTGCCTGACCACTCTCTCAGTAAAGTAATTCTTCCTAATATCTAATCTAATCCTCCCCTGCCCCAACCTCAGCCCATTTCCTCTGCTCCTGTCATTATTCCCTTGGGAGAAGAGGCCAACACCCACCTCTCTACAACCTTCTTTCAGGTAGTTGTAGAGGGCAATGAGGTCTCCCCTCAGCCTCTTCTTCTCCAAACTAAAGATGAGAAAAGCTTGGAAACATGGTCTCCAAAGCCAGTACGCAGCTAAGCAGAATGCAGAGGAGCTTCATTATGAAGCCCCATATATTTAAGCTGATTTCAGCTTGGGGACCTGAGTAATGTTTTTTAGCAGTGGAGAGTCACAGTAATGCTGTGACCAGCTTGGAAATGGGAGTCCTCTGTCTCAGAGGAAGGGCAGGAGAGACAAAGGCAACCTGCATGTCCTCTCACATCCAGTGAAAGAGGGGTGGGAGGGGAGGAAAGCCGCTGTCACAAACACATTTCAGGCAACTGTAGACTCCTAAAGCCTGAAGCCAAGAGAGACCACTAGCTCTGCCTGAGCTTCTCTCCCTCAGGCCATTGCACTTCTCCTGGATCCCCTGGATGTGACAAAATGACTGTTTCTGAAACTCTTCTGGAACACAATATTCTGTGGGCAGTGGGCAGAGAACAAAGCTACCAACTTCCAGTGCCTCGCCATGGTCATGTCCTGCTCCCAGCCTCTCCTGGCCATCTGATGATGTGTTTCAGCAAGGCTGACTCAGCAGCTATAGCAATGAGGTTTAGACCCAGACCTGCGAGGGAATTTCAGTGCACAGACCCTGACTTCATCTTTTGAAGGCTCAGAGGGGCTCTGGACAGGGAAAGTGAGGAATCCTCAGAACACCACAGCTTATGCTAAAACTGCTTGAGCTACATGTGTCAGCGCATCTAAGTCCTTTCCGATCAACATCTAGGATTTCTTACAAACCAGGCCATTAGTGGGGTTTCTTTCACTCTGCATTACCCCTCTCTTCCTCCCTAGCTTTGATCAAAAAGGTCTTGCTGATGGAAATGGCATCAAAGCCACAGCATCCCTGTGTAAAGTTTTGATCTCAGTGAATCACAGTTGTCCACTAAAGAAGAAAAAGAAAGCTTTCAAAAGCAGTTTGATTAAATTGCTTTTACATAAAATGTGTCCGTGTCAGATGTTGCAACTTGGCAGTGTGCTAGACAGGGATGGGGACCTCTGGAGTGAGGCTCACCATACCTGTGTCAGGCACCTCACACGGGTGAGAAAAATCACCACCTGGGGACACAAGCCTTTGGACGCCACTTCCCCATCCACAGCCAGAGGCACAGGCCCGTCTCCCTGCCCTCTGCAGGAGGGTAGGAAGATGGAGGGAGGGGGCAGAGGATAAATACACTTCACACATTACCATGGCAAGGAGGAGTATAATTGTCTCCTTGGCTAGCTTAGACCCTGGTGGTGCTTACAGGTGAACCTGAAAACCTGGAAAACGTGTTTCTCTTCTGGTATTGTTCCTGCCTGTTGCAAGGACAAGTAAGGAGCTGGCAGCAAAGGAGATGTGTGGATCTGTGGAGGCAAATGCTGTCAGAGAAGCAAGCATGAACACAGTGTCTTTCCACCACCGCTTGAGAGCCTGTGTTTTGACTTCAACAGTGGGCACTGCATTATCAAGGGTCTGCATGGTGACAGTGGGGACACTATGCGCTGAGTTGTGCAGCTCTGCGCTCTGTGATGGGGAGTCCATTCTTCCCAGGAAAGTCAGGACTGCATCCCTCATCCACCCAGAGCCATTCTGGATCCTCACTGTTCATTTTGTTTATTTGATTTCACTCCTGGCATCAAGGATGTGAGCGGAAAATTGACTGTGACTTGCACAGTGAGAAAGGAAGAAAGTATCATGAGATGGGGAACAGTCAACAAGGTCCTGAGCCCTGCTGGGTAAATCCCACTTAATTCAGTGACATCTGAGTGTAAAATAGGTCTAGGAATATCTGTAAGACTTGTGCCAACTCCAGCAGAGCAAAAAGCAGAAGCACAACTTCCTTCCTTTGAAGTCCTCGAATCCTCCCTTCCCTCATCAACACCAGAGCTCACCCTTTGCCTCTTCCAACCTCCTACAGGTGTTCCTGCTGTCCACTGCATCCCCTTCTTCAATAATCTGTCATTCAAATGGCCTTCTAATGCCTGCAAACACAGAAATTGGCATCTGGACAGCAGGAAATCTAGGAAATTAGCACAAGGGACTCTTCTGGGCTTGTGGCCAATACACAGTCCTAGAAGCCACTGAAAGCACAGCAGAGTCAAGCTCTAGAAAGCATGAAGAGCGTCACTGGGTTGGCATAAAGTGACTCCCAGTCCATCGAGGATAAGTGACAGTAATGTGCTAGTCTGCTTTGTGTTAAACACAGGGAGCACCGAAGCCAGACTCCCTGTGATACTGATTTGGGCACAGAGAAGCCCAGATCCCAGATCTTGGCTCTGTTCAGGGCCCATTTAGTTGCTGTGGGGAAATGCCACAACACATAGCTGTTCTCTTTTTCCTTTTTCTTTTCTTTTTTTTTTTTTTTTTCCCCAGGTTCCTCCTGGTTTTTGCCACCTCTTCTGGTTTCCTGTGGGCGCTGCTCCAAGCATTTTGACCACAAAGCTCACTAACTCCTGTACAAGGGAGACACATGGTGTGCCCTGAGACTATGACCAAAATGGGAGTTTCCACAGCAGCCCATCACAGCACCTGGCAATTGTCCCTCTGGCTTTTTTCCGAGCTTTGGCTGACCCTGTGGCCAAGCCAGGCTGAGCTGGTCTCTGCTGCTGTGCTTCAGGTGTAGGTTTGAAGAGTTTGGATGAGTAGGAGAGGACAGGGCCTGCTTTGGGCGTGCAGGACCTCAGAAAATCCTTCAGCACAGGCGCGAAGGGGACAAATCCTAGCAAGTATGGCAGAAAGCAGGCAGTGATCACTGATCACCCGCCTGTGTGTGTGGATAATTATGCACACAAACTGGACACGCAGGCAGGCACCGGGATTGTCAAGGCTGTCTAGCTTACAAGGCACTTAGGAATCCCAGCCTCATTTCTTGCTTCATCCCTTGGGCAGGACAACACATCTGCACTGAAACACACCTGGCTCCTCTGCAGAGGCTGATGCTGGTCATGGAGCTGGGATGGCAGCAGTCAGATCTGCTGGGATCCCAGGACCGTGCTGCACAGCATCTCCTGCCCAGCCACACTGTGGGTACTCAGTGCCAAGAGTGAGCTGCGGGGCTATGCCACATCTTTTTGGCAGCCCCAGTGATGGCTTTGGAAGAACAGATCACAAATGCAACAGTTTGGGCATTGCCCTCCCTGTCATTCACACAGGTGGAAACTGGCTGTGGCAGAGGTGGAATGCCCCCAGCAACACCCCATGAAGTTGCTGCAGGTGGGCCTCAGATTCTGCCACGCTGACTGCCCAACCTGCAGCATCACAGACTCTCTGGGATGTGAGCATCCAAGCATCCTCCCCTGCTTCTTCCCACAGTCGCTCTTTCCTCCTCATGAACCATCAAGCCTGGAGCAAGGCTGGCACCAAGTCATGGCCCTGCCAATGTCCACTCCTGGCTTGCAATGGTCCCTCCCTCCTCCACGTCTGGTTGTTCTGTGAAGCTGAGCACCAGTCGCAGTGCTGTGATCCCCAACAGTGGCCAGTGCAGCCTGGAGACCCTCAGCCTGCCTTGCACACATAGTCCTCTAGTGCACATTCCCACAACCTTGGTACACCCATGACACTGCTCTTGCTCTTCTCTGGCCCACACTACATGCCACCTGCATGTGACAGGCTGGTCTTGCGTGCATAGACCTCAGTATCTCAACAGTCTTCCTGAAGAGAGGAGCACAGAAGAAAATCTACAGTTTGATAAGGAAAAGCACCCTCCTGGCAAACTCTCTGCCCAACCCTGCCACAACCTGGAGTACCTGCAGAGTGGATGGGCGGCTGTCTGCAGTACATCTAGATCTGGGCAGGTGCTTTACGGCCCACTGTGTGGTGTGGGAGCACCCAGACATCCATGTTTTTAGTTTCTTAGCTTCCTGAGGTCAAAGATGGGGGTCATCCAGAAGATGAAGTCACTTGTGCAGCAACTCCATGAAGCAACTCCCTGGTGGCATAGCCAGGAATGGACACCAGCTCTCCAGCACAGCCAGCCTGAGCTGCAAGGCCAGGAGGTGTGTGTCTGGGGAGATGACACACCTTATTTCATAAATCCAAGCCTGAGTGCTGCTCCACTCTGGAACTACCTTCTGGTTCATTAATCACAGAGCTGAGTCTAGTTATCTGTGCATATCAGAAGAAAAATGGCCCTGCCCGACTCCTCGGGATTGCTTACTGGCATTCCTTTACCTGCAACCTGGAGTCCTCAGCTCCAAGGGCTAATATTTCCTGCTTTTCTGAGCATCCTGAAATATGAATGATGTCGGGCGAGCACATGTGACAGTTCGAAGGGAAACAGGCACATTAGCAGAGCATGTTTCATGCAAGGAAACCCTTTGTTGGCACCAGTTAAAGATTGCATAACCACGCCAAGTATGTCTTATTTATTACTGTTGTGTTAAATGCTCAACCTGCCTTCAGATCATGGGTTACTCAACATCCTTTTAATTTTTCAGCTTTTTTAGCTGGTTAGCGTATGTCACCCCTTTCAGAGGACAACCATTTAGGAAAAAGAAATCTTTATTTTATATTTTTTTGTATACTTGTACACAAGTAAAATAAAATGCATATCTATATATACTGCAATCTTGTGAAGGAAAAGGTAGCATTCTTTAACAAATGCTGCCCGTAAACATGGTGTGATGGAATGAATACAGAAAAACTGCAATATTCATAAACATAGGATTAAAACAGCATCAAATTCATTACCTCTGCAAATGGGAACCTGCAATATTGTTCAGAGTGATGTTAAGTTACAAACAGATTTTAGACATTCTTTTCAGAGCATTTCTTACACTTTTTTTTTTTTTTCCTGTAAATAAACCATATTTCTTTACCATCTGCTGTAGCAAAAGCTGCTTTGTGGGCAAGTGCAGTTCCGAAGACCAAAGGTATAATTCACAGGTTTCAGGACAAATAAATTATGTACATCTTCGTGTTTGTCTTTTTTGTTTTTTATAAAGGCATCCAGTTAACTTTTGTGTAACAAAGCTTTCTCAGGGTGGATGGTAGTTTTGCTTTTGTTTACAACATTTATGGAGGTCAGCAAAAGTCTAGTATTAAAGTGTCATCAACCCAGGAAAAGAGTTAATTTTAGCAGAATAACAGTAAGCTCCACACCAAGGGGGGGATCAAAAGGCTTAGGCTGAGCTGTAACGTGGAGCTGTTTCCTTGCTGGGTGAGGCGGCACTGGGCCTTTGATTTGTTCTTTCTAGAGCAGCCCTGCCTCTTTTTGGTTGGGACTGTGGAAGGTTCAATAGGCTCTAGAAATTCTGGTTTCAACTTGGTCAATGGAGGGTCTACAATGCTGGGGAAAGTCCCAAAGGGGGAATCGTTTATCTGCTTGTTGCTGCCATTTTTGGAAGGGTCCGTCTCAACGTACTTGGTTTTGGACATGTTCTCCTTATCCTTGAGAGGGTTGTTGGAGGATGGCCGGCTGCTGTGGGAGGAAGGACCTGCCTTGCCTTTAGCTTCATAAATAAAGGACTTATCCGTTTCTGGCTGGCAGCACTTCGGGGAGCCGTCATGGGAACCGAGAGGGGGGATTCCAGTTGGCAGCTTGCCAGATCTGGTCTTAGTGCTAAAAACGCTTGTTCTTATCTGGTTGAAGGAGTCGACGCACCCTTCCAAGTCGGCACTCTGTAGCCTTTTGAGGTCTCTCCCTGCCAAGCGGGGGGGAAGGTGGCACTCCAGCTCTGAAGACGATCCTTTAAACTGCTTAAACCAATTCCAGAGCGAGCGAGCCTGGCAGTCACAGATCCACTGGTTGCCGTTCAAGCGCAGGTACTGGAGGGACACCAGGGGAGCCATGGTTTCCCCTGTGAGCACCGTCAGGTTGTTGTTAAACAGATACAAGGTCATCACTTTCCCAAGGTCATGAAAAGCCCGGCGGTGAACCAGGCTGACCCTGTTCTGGTGCAGAAGCAGTCGGTCAAGGTTGATTAGCCCGCGAAAGACGTTCTCTGACAAGCTCTTGATTTTGTTACCGTGCAAAAACAGGTAGGTGAGGTTTGCAAGATCTATGAAGGTGTCATCCAGCAGGACCTGAAGATTATTATCCTGAAGGTAGAGATATTGCAAGGAGAACAACCCTCGAAAAAGCCCTGTAGAGAGCTCCAGGAGCCCACAGCGATCCAGGTGTAAGGTGTGGAGGTGAACAAGACCCCGGAAAGTGACAGGGTTGATAGATTTCAGGTTCGTGTTGTCACTGAGATCTAACTCCTCCAGTTTGTTGAGGCCATAGAAGGCTCCAGGCTCAATGAGGCTGATGTTGTTGGAGTGGATCCAAAGAATTGTCATGTTGCGGCAGGAGGTGAAGCTGGTGGACCTCACAAGGGTTATCTTGTTGTTGTGCAAGAAGATGCGCTGGCTCTGGATGGGAATCTCAGTGGGGATTGCTGTCAGTCCTTGCTGCTGACAACTTATTGTAATCTTCGGTTCACTGTAGCATACACACGCCCCAGGGCAAGACTCCACTTCTGACTGGATGTTCAAGCAAAGCACCAAAATCAGCAGTTTGCTTCCTAAAGGATAACAAAAATAGTATGCAAATTAGCCAGGGTCATGGGAGAGTGCTTTTTTTTGGCAACTAATAGACGAGCCTGAAAATCACCCCTCTAAGTGTGTTGCCACTAACCACAAACAACATATGCCACGGGAACCAAATGATTAAAATGCAGAATTAAAAATGCTGTACCACTGAACACAATGACTAAAATCAATATACACTTGTAGCACCTCCTCAGCCTTTCACACTTGGGAGGTCTCTGGCTTTGGTGGCGAAAGAGAGTGATCATCAATATGTATTTGCATTGTGGGTGCTGGATGCACATCTGACATAAACCCTGTTCCAAAGAGCTTACCTCTGAGCAGAGGGGGGGCCATTTGTCTTCTGGGGGGCTGTTTGTCTCTGCCACGGGCACATTTAGCACAGTTCAGCCTATGGGAAAGCGTCTGCCCAGCCGTGGCTGTCTCCCGCAGCTGTGGGGTTGTACCAGGCAACTCTGTGTCCCGTTCCAGCAGAGCCACCAGCTCCTCGCTTTTCAGGACCCTCAAACAACTCTCCAAAATGAGCAGGTGTCCACAGAATGCACTCAAAAATGTAATATGGAAATGTGGCTTTTGTGACTTTCCATGAACAATTTTGCACTGATCTGCTCTTCCTGTAAGAAATAACTGTGAGAGATTCCCAGAATAACGTACAGGTCAAACCTGCCTGTAGAGGTCTCGGGGCCAAGAGCATCATTTTCCTTCTCTTGGTCAAACCTTTATGCCACGTATTCTTGCTTCCCTTCCTCTCTCCCCCTTTTGTCCTTTGAACCTGTGCAGCCACCGAGGAAGAGGAGAAAACAGCACGTTTTTCCACACAGGGCAGTGCTGTTGGAGGAAAACATGTGCAATGCTTGATTCAGGGATTCCTCAAAGCTTGCAAGGCAGAAGCAGATTTCACGTGTCCCAAGCATGCAGGCAGCACGCTGGGGTTGAAGAGACCCTGAAAGGAACATTTTTTCATGACGATGACCATCCGTTTCCCCAGGAGCTCTGCTGCACAGGAATAATCACAAGGAAGCCTTTTGATTCACCAAATTCACCATTTCCCAGCTGGGAGCTGGGAAAGGACTTGGAGGTGGGCAGAGGTGGGCAGATCTCCGCAGCCAGCTTCATCTTCTGAAAGGGGAGCTGGGAGGGAGGGTCAGCCTCAACCCCTGGCTGAAAGACCTGCTGTTTTCTACCCGTGGTGGGGAAGGAGGGGAACAGAGGCAGTTTCAGCAGTGCTTTACCAGCAATTAGCAGCAAGTAATTAAATTGCTTCCTCTAAACCGCATGCGGGAGCTAAAATGAATGGGCAGCAACTGTAGCAGCAGGAGGCTCCGTTTGTGAGATACCACGTGCGAGCGGGGACACGTGTGTCTCCTTCCCGGCTCGTCACAGCACCTCTGGCAAAGAGACACGTTCCTCCCCGTCACTGGGGATCTCCAGCCCAGGGACAAACAGCAGCTTTCCCTCCTGGCTGTCGTGGGAGGCTTTTTCTTCCTTGAAAGACCGAAAATATTGTTCAGGCATGTTGATGCCTCATTACATCTTAAGGTAGGATAGCAGAGTTCAAAAAGTCAGGCAGAAAAGGATAATGATGCGGAATGTGATAAACTGGGGAGACTGGGGAGAGGCCAGTCGCATCCAGCCACGCGTGTGCGGTGCGGGACGACGGCTCCTGCGGGGCCACATCCTGGGGACAAGTGGCTGCATCTCACAGAAAAGCCTGAAAAGCGTCACGTTGCTAGTGAAATCACGTTATCTCTGCATCGAAGTTGCTAACTTCAAACCCTGACAATAAAGGATTAAATCATATGGAAATCACACCAAACTGTTTACTGAAGCAATAACAAAAGGATCAGAGAAGCCAAGGCAGAAAAGTCGCTTTTCTGCAATAACAGGCTGGGATCCCAGGCTCGAGTTTCGGTCTAGTCAAAATAATTCACTGTGTGCAGCTAATAAAACTGTGGTGATCCAGCAGTCCAATATAGGCAGGAGACTCCTATATATCATAGTTCACATGGGAGAAAAAATACCAGCTCAGCATGCAAAGATAATTTGAGCCTGATATTATTAGCTGCTGAGCATCCCTGGAAGGCAGTGTGTTGAGTGCAGTATTATGACACATTCTGGCTGGCTTGTCATGTTTTGACATATCACGTCCCATTGTATGGAGCAAAGTAACACGAGAGAACTGAAATCCCCTGCTGGAGACATGTCACACCAAGAGGAGCCTCCTGGGAAATTAAAACAATGCTGGCAACTCTCTGACCAGCACGATTTCTATCCAGCTGATAATGAAAACCTGTAGCCAGAGAAATAGGACTTCCTGGAGCCTCCTTCTTCAGTTTCATGATTCAGATGATGGGGACCAGGGTGGCTCTGGAGCAATGAGATTCACACCACCACCCACTCCAGCTACAGAGTGCTCGGACGGCAGACACCGCTGCAGGCTCCTTTCTGCCTTGGCAATACCACAGGGGCTATAGCCCGCTCAGGGAAAATCCAACCACATCCCAGATGCATCCCACATGCCTTATAAATATATGACACGCTCACAGCGGAGCGAATACAAAGAACCATCCCTATGGGAGAGGAATCACAACGACAACGCTCCCGTTCCAGCTCCAGCGAGGGGAGGCAAGTGCATAATAAATACATGTATACACGGGGAGAGAAAGAGAGAACATGAAGCAGCCGGCAGAGAACAAGCCATGCATATGAATAGCACCCTGCCCTGTGCCACCCCCTCCCGACAGCCACGCTCCTGCACCCCCGCATCACTTCATCGCTTGTGCCCTGCGTGTGCATCAACACCCGTTCCCACGGACAGAGCAAGTTCCTGTCCCATCTTCTGGGTGTGTGCTGAGCTGGAGACACACTGAGCTTCTCCCCGGGACAGAGGAGCAGAAGAGAAGGGGCAAATCCTGCTCCATTCTGAACCACCACTTCTTCTCCAGCTGCTGATGCCCCTGAGGCTGCCGGGAGCCATGAGTCAGTGGCACTGATAGCTGGCTGCCAGAGGAGCAGCATAGGGAAATTAATTACAGGCAGGGCTAGTCTGTGTGCTTTAATTAGGGACCTGGTGTTCATGAGCTGCTTGGATTAGCTCCTTCCGCCAGAGACAGCTACTGTCAATCATCCCCCAAAGCTTTTTTCCTGTTACTTTCCTGCAGTGCAGTTCAACCGTGTCCTGACTGATGCATGACAAAGCTCAGCAGTCGTCAGAAGGTCCCTAGCCAGCACAGGGCCTAAAGCAAGCGCAGGAGTGGGTGCAGTCCACAGATGTCCTTGGGAAGTCAAGGTGACCTGGTTCCAAGACTACACAGACCATGCCCGTGCTCCTCCAAGGAGCTTCTCCATCACTGGTGTTCATCCAGTAACTGTGCCTTGTGCTCAGTGTAACACAGACAACAGTGGCCACCGAGTGCCATGAGCCATCCAGACCTTGCACCAGGACAGTTTCATCCATCCAGTTCCAGGCAAATATTACCTTTCTTTTCCTATCCAGGTGCCAAGTGACCACTTTAGGACAGGGGTGAACACAAGGCAGGGTCCTGGGACAGGAAGGTTGCTAAGACCTGGCATCAAGCCACATTAACACAGCTGCACAGTTTTAGGAAGGTTTGAAGCACAGCAGAGCTTGTTCCTGTCTGTCTGGGCTATACCCCCATATTTTCGGGTAATCTCTTACTCTAGACCAAGCCCTGCAAGATGGAGACAGGCCAGTGATGCCACTGCCCTGTGCCCCTGGGGATGGAGCCCATCAGTTGGACACAGGCACCTGTGCTGGGGCCCAGTATCATAACACAAAGCATGGACCCAAGTCCCTTTATGCCGAGCTGAGCACCACAGCGTGGTGTGGAGCATCACCTCACTGAGCATCATGCTGTAAGTGCAGAGCTGGGGCTATAACACAGAGGAAGGAGCTGGAGCACTCATCCCGGGAATGCAGAGGTACAGGAACCAGGCACCCAAACACCCATCAGCTGGGCACCCTGGCACAAAACCAGGCACTTCTGTTTTCCTCTCCATCTCCCCCTGTTCATCTCCCTTTTTGATGACCTTTCCATCCTCCTCCCCTCCTTCACAACCACCATGGCCCAGGGCTTGTCTAGGTGAGGTGAAGTCAGCACCCAGGCAAACCAGTCCATCCCCAGGGAGGCTGGGTCACAACCTGGCAGTGCCCGGAGCCTACAGGCTGTACACCACTGTCCTGTGGATTGTCCTGACTGTCCTGTACACCACACTGTGGATTGTTTCCCTTGGCACTAAGCAGAGGTGAAGGATGAAGACCTTCAGAGGATGTCCAGTGTCCAGGCAAAGATCACACAGACACAGCTAGAACTTGCCAGGAAAAGTGTGAACATCATGGGCTCCTGCTCCTCTTGGGAGGCACCAAGTCTCCATGATGCTGAGGGGTCCCGGTGGGTGCTGCCCTGAGCAGAAAGGGCAAAGCCCTGGTCAAGGGCAGATGGCAAGAATCCAGAGGACCTGGGCAGAAAAATCCCAGCTACTCCACAGCCTGGCTAGCACAGGTAAATGCCATTGTTTGTTTTCCTGGAGCGCTGGATTCAGCTCTGACTGTGGGCTCCTTCCTTTTCCAGGAAAAACATAACCTGCCCTTAGGCCAGAAGTACAGGAAATACTCACTGGTGTCACAGGGAGGAGGGAGGTCAGAAGGGCCACTATGTGCCCATCCCCAGAAATACATGCCAAGCTCAGCTCCCAGTGGGAAACTACAGTGTCATTCCCTCAACCTGACAGAGAAATCCATAGTATACAGTGTGCTCCCACCACCACTGCCAACTGCCTGACCCTCCACCACCTGCTGGACTCTTCCACCTTGCAGGACTCAACCTTAGTGCCCATCCCTGAGAAAAAGGGTCTTGGTGCGACATCCATTCCCTCGTCTCTTAGATGAGCAGCCATTCCTACCCCTTCCAAAATATGATTAAAACTTAACTGGATAGTTCTTGTCAAAAGCAAAAGATGAAAGAAAATCCAGTACCTGGAATCTTCAGTTCCTCCAAGACTTTGGCTTTGAGTTTAGCATTTGTTCCTCCAGAGCTTTCTTAAAAGCCAGAAACCTCCTTCAGTCAAACTGCTGCACTTCCCCTTTGCCATCTCAGAAGTGTTATGACTCATGGAACTGGGAAGCAATTAAAGAGGGTCCATTATCTGTCTTTCCGCTAGTCCCCTGTGCGATCGCATTGTCAAACATGGCAATTAGAAAGAAAAGGCTCCGGGGGCCTCTAATAGATGCTTTGCAAACTTTTTAAGAGGCCAAAGCAAAATGCAATTTTCTGCAGTTTGCAGAGCCATGGCCTTTCTCTGCCGCTCTACACTTGTCTCTATTGATTTGGAGATATTATAATGCGGCTTTCCTACAGTGGAGGGTCAATAATCATTTGAATTCTCTCCTGGTTGGACATAAAGGGAGTACTTTACAATACAAAGCCTTTTGCTGATGCACATAGCACTTTGCCTTTGTTTATAGTATGGAGACACTATAGCTGCTTAATTCCCTGTTCTGAACGGATTATTGTTTGAAATTCAGCACATGGCTTTGAAAGACACTCTGCAAAGCAGCTTCAGTGTCTTCTGCTTTGTCCTGTGGCCAAAGGTGGGTCTCCGTGTGTGACTGCGTGTGCGCCAGAAGGAAGAGGGCAGCACTTTTATGCATTTCATGTCGAAGGCTAATTGAGAGGTGAGTGAGGAAGGAGAATTGGCTTGGACAAGTCTCACCCCAGGCTGGAGCTTCCCCACCTTCTGCTGCCTCCTCCCTCCCTCTGCTGCAGAGAGGAAGGCTGGTCCATGGTGGTGCAGCTGGAGTGGCTGTAGGAGAGGAGTGATGCTCTGCCACCACATGAGCCCCTGGGAGCAGCAACCAGTGTCACAGCTCTGGGGAACAGAGGACCCAGAGCAGGTACTGAGCAAGCCTGGGCAGGCAGGTGCTCACTGCAGTGCAGGCATCCTCACTGCAGCAGGACACTTTGGGGCTGCTGCAGGTCCTGTGGCATATCTGCAGCTCCGTGGGGATGTTGGGGTGTCAGGGACCCCTCTCGAGGTGCACAGTCAGTGGCGTCACTGCCCTGAACTGCTCTCCAGGTTTGGCTGACTGGCCCAGCTCTGTGCCCATCCCAGTTCATCCCTCAGAGTCCCAGCTCACACCAAAACACCTACGCCTTGTTCCAGTGACGAATCCCAGCTGCCTAAAAATAGGTGGCTAATTCTCTTTGAGACACCCTTAGGGTCCAAGATGCCAATGTGAGTCCTAGCGGATTTGACACAGCTTCTCTAGGAGACCTGTGCTCTTCCAGCAGCTGGAGCGCGGTGTGGCGTAAGTGGCAGCGATGTTTAGGCACCCAAAGCCCACCCCTAACTTCTATAGGGACAGTCTCTGAGCCCACACGCTCTGGGACTGCATCCAGATCCACTGACCTTTGGGACTGTGGTGCTCTTCGTTCCCTTTGGCAGTACAGCCTCAGTCCTGCGCTTTGGTATAACCAGCCTCTACCCTGAACGAGACAGAATTTCAGCAGAAAAAATATCATATGCGATCCAAAATGAAAGGTCATTTCCGTAATGCATCCAGGCAGGGGATGGAGGCAATAGATGTGCCATTTCCTAACTTCTAGGTGTTCATCTTTTCCACCTAAATCATACTCCCTTAATGTGATTTTTGGACTTCATATTGCAGGGATATTTTTAAGGGAAGAAGGTAAAAGCGAGTTATATCATGTGCAATTCTTAGAATCCATCCTCACAAATCTCCAGAGGGGTTTGAATGCCAATTCTTCAGCATCGCTTAGGGCTGAACTACACGACTCATTACGTGAGTGGAGTGCAGCACAGACCTGAGCCAGGGCAGCTCCAGCCATTCACGGGACTGTGCCAAAGCAGCTCCCAGCCGGCCCTGCTCCCCATCCCTGCCAGGGGCTCTCCAGCACTCCCAGCGTTTTGGCAGCAGGTTCGGTTTTGCCTAACAACATTTGGGCAGGGTTATACTTTTGGTGGTTTGCCAGCATTTCCCTCAGCAACATCAGGGAGGGAAAGGAAAAGGTGATAGTTAACAGTTTATATTTCAGCCAATTTGAATACGAATTTGATGAGGAGGAAAAAAAAAAAAAAAAAAAAAAGCTTTTTTTTGTAGCCAGAGGGTTTTCCTCCTGCTGAATTTCAAATGGTTGCTGCAAGCCATGGAGGTGTGAAAGAGTCAAAGTCAAAGAAAAGAAAAGAGAGAGTCAAAGAAAAGGTCAGGAGAAACCTTTACAGGGGAAAATATCAAGGCATCTAAATACAGGAGTCATTAGGTCCTTCCATAACAATAACGCTAATATCAATTACTATAGCCTAGTAATGCCCTGTCAGGCCAGGAAATAAGAGAATATAATACAAGAACGTGAGAAGAGCTGCACAGTCAGACAAGGGCACGCTTGGGCTGGTCCGACACACTGGTCAGGAGCAGATGCGGATTGAAAGACAATACTTGCTCTGACATCTTCTACAAGCCCAAGGCAAGCAGTGACCCAGGGCCTGCCTGAGGCAGAATTTCCCAGTCTCCTTACAGACTATGAAGCCTTCTTTCCACTCTCTCAGGTTTTCTCCGAGTCCTAGGTCATTGTATGAATGCTGCTCCAGACATTTTTGCTGTACTTGTCTACAGCTTTTCCAGGTCCTCTTCACTGTAGGGGTGGGAGGATGATGCTTGGGATGCAGCTGCAGCATGGACTTATGCAGAGGTTTAGATGTCCTGCTCCATCCCTGGTGGCTCCTGCACTGCCTGCTACCATTCAGCATCAAGCTGAGAGCCGTCCACAAAGTCCCCAGGATCACTTTGCTGAGTGGCAGTAGCTCATTTAGAGCCCATCATTGTGTTTGTTTAGGTAAGGGTCTGGGCTGTTTGCCAGTGTACATTACTTTGTATTTATAAATGCTGAATTGCATCTGCCATCTAGTCTGTGGTTATGAATTTTTACCGTGAAACCCCTTGCTGCAACAAATCATGTGCCCAAATATCCGCTTTCCTTCAAGCACAAATATTATTGTAGTTCACAGTTGTGCCCAAACCCTAAAATGTAAGCTGGTTGTAAGCAGTGACATCTTCCTGGTCCAGCAGCCAAGCTGCAGCACTAGTTCACAGAAATAAGGACTTGGTAATCCCTGTGTTGATAGGTAAACCGGCCTATCAACATAGGTTAAAGATGGTCCTAAAAATGGTTTACATGAAAAAAGGAATGAATTTTGTTTGCATCTTTTATATGAGGTCATCCTCTTAGGCATTAAAAAGCTGACCTAGTTATCACTGTTTCCTATGGATGGGCATAGGAAAATCACAGAATCACAGAATCACAGAATATTTCTAGTTGGATGGGACCTTTGGGATCATCGAGTCCAACCAACAAAAAAACCAAAACCAAAACCAAAAACAACAAAAAAACACACACCCAAAAAATCCCATAACACCAACACCAAAGCCAAACCAAACCAAATGCCCACAACCACACACCACCCCACCCACAAACAGACACAAACCAACAATCTTGGGCACCAGAGCATGCCCTGAAGTGCCACGTCTACACATTTCTTAAATACCTTCAGGGATGGCGACTCCGCCACCTCCCTGGGCAGGCTGTTCCAGTGCCTGACCACCCTCTCAGTAAAGTAATTCTTCCTGATATCTAATCTAAACCTCCCCTACCCCAACTTCAGACCATTTCCTCTGGTCCTGCCATTATTCCCTTGGGAGAAGAGGCCAACACCCACCTCTCTACACCCTCCTTTCAGGTAGTTGTAGAGGGCAATGAGGTCTCCCCTCAGCCTCCTCTTCTCCAAACTAAACATGCCCAGGATAATCCTATGGATATCCTTGGCCCTGCTTCAATGAGTGCTCTTGCCAGCTCTGTGCTCTGCCACCTCAACTGGTGGGATGAAGTCTCTGCCAATTCTATCAGCAGTGGTAGAGTTTTTAGCTGTTCTTGCATAAGATGTAATAAATCTGCCTGTTGTCCCTCTGTTCTGTTTCCAGTTATCTATTGCATATCTGGAAGGGAAAAGCTTATGACCTTTTAAAGGGAAAAGATTATGACCTTAAAGTAAAACCATGGAGAATTCCTGCAGAAAAGGCCTCTTACGTGGGTTTATACAATTCAGTCCCAGGCCTGATACTGTTCAACCCTGGTCCTTTCCATGTAGGTCCCAGATGCTGCTGGCTCGTTCAAGCTCTCCCAGTATTCCCTTTTTCTTCCTCAGAAGCGAGCTGATCTCCACACTGTATGCAGAAGCGTGTCCCCTTTCAGGTGATCGTGTCTGGTTGCTTAACACCGGCCATGTTCAGCTCTCCTAAAGACATAAAGTCTTGGTGTTGCCTTGTTCCTGGCTCTCTCTAGTGTCCCCTACACCAGTGTGATACCACAAAGGTCCCTGCACCGCAGCTTCCCCCAGGAGAGCCTCAGCACCAGCCTCTGTCCTCAGCAGAACACACGGGATTTGTAGGGATCTGGCGCTGAGCAGGTGAGTTTGACACCAAACCATGCCAGTTACCAAATACAACAGCAACACCTGGAGGAGAGACAAAAATCTCATGCAGATGCAGATGTCCAATGCAGGGGACAGTCTGTGACAAAGGCGGAAATCCAAGGCAAAGAGCTGATGTGGAAGTCAGCTGAGAGGCAAGAGGTCTGGGCAGAAAATGCCCAGTGCCCAAAGAGAAGGTGAAAGCACATGGCCTGGAACAAGCATTTGGAGAAACGGTGACACCACTGGGAAAAACGAGCACGGGGGAGGGAAAAGGGGGAGGACGGGCAGGAAGGCTGTAGGGTTGCTGCAGGAGAGCCAACAGAGCAAGGGCAGAGGGACATCCACGAAAGCCTGCAGGCTGAACTCTCCAAATCCACCCGTCATGAATTCACCTTGGACAACCTCTCTGAATGACTGCTGTGACCCTAACCCACCACACAGGGCTGCCGCAGGGCACTCACTGCAACCCCGAGCCTGGCCCACATTGGGAAGTGGGCTCCTTCCTCACAGCCTGGGAGAAATGTCACATCTGCGTTTTTTCCAAGTCACAGCCGCCAATGGCCACAGTATTATCATAGCTACCCCTGCCACGCTGCCTTTGGCAAAGCGACATATGACTAAAATCCATACCCAGCCCAGTAAATCCCAGCAGATCCCAGGTTGCCTAAGAAAGCGGACGGAAAGAAGCTGTGACCGGTCCCCAGCACAGTGGGTGAGGACATCATCAGTTGTCACAATCCTCATTTCCATCTTACCCAGATGGGATGTATCCAGCACGTTGCATGAACAGGATCATCTATGATATTGCCACCACTCAATCCTCATGCTGTGAAGAATGAAGTGAAAAAATATGCGTTGTGAATCACAACTAGCTCCTACAGAAGTTAGTATTATCTGTGCCATATTTGTAAAAAAAATCAGGGACAAACAGGTGTCCAAAGAAAGTAAACTCTGGTTCCTGAGATGACTTAGAACTCCCGTGCAGCCTGAAGTATCTCAGGAATGCTTCAAAATATTATTAGTAAGAAGCAGAGTTTCCTGCGTGTCCAAACCTGGCACTGGTAAAAGCACCGTGTGTGAGTGACTCACGGAAAGGCAAGGTAAAGCTCCAGATGGCATTTACACCTGCTCTCCCCCAGCCATCTGGGACTGCAGCTGCCCCCCCCCCAGCAGCTGCAAATCCCACCCCCACATCTTCAGCACTGGAAGTGCCCCACTGCACGAAGCAGCATTTTTTCTCGGTTTTCCTCTAAAATCACACTTATCTCAGCTCTTGCTTACAGACCTGACATCTGCAGATAATGTGGAGCGGAGGAATGAAGTCCAGGAAAGAGCCTGGAAGGAAAAGTTGCTCCAAAATTTTCCCATGGCCTCAGCCTGGTTGCCTGCGTGGATGCAGAAAACCCTTGCAGCTGAAGAAACAGCTTGGGAGCGAACGCGCCAGGCGACGGAGGGAGGACGGGGAGAGGGAGAGCCTTTTAATCTCAACTTTAAACTCAACCACTTTTTCAAAGAAGAGCTAGAAATGAAAATGTGAGAGGAGGCACAGGTGACTCTGCCCTGCTCACAACGTGATACTTTCCTTTCTGAGCCGGGATGACCACAGCTCTCCACCCCACCCCGGGAGCTGTCACCTTGAAGAGTGGAGTAGCAGAGACCTGATGAAATGCAAGGTCTCTGCTGCGAAGCCACCTTACACCAAACTCCGTGGTGTGGGCTCAGGGCATTTCTCAGCGCTGTCCTGGACTCCTGGCCCCTCCATCCAGGCAGAGGGACAGAAGCCCAGTCCCACCACGCTCCCCCTCCGCTTCCTTTCACTGTCTCTTTAGGCATCCTTCCCAGCATCCTGGCACACATCCCCACTACCTTCACATGGCTCATTCTTTCATTCCCAGATAAAAGCTGGGACTGATTTTCAATGTGAGCAAATTCAGCTGCCACTGTCTTTATTGGGTGTGGGCTTTGTCTCCTTTGCAGCTTCAGCATTAGACATGCCTGCCTGCCCTTCCGCAGCTCGCTCATCCACTCGCGCCAGATAAGAGACACGACACCCACAGCTCTGCAAACATATTTCCCTGAGATGTGCAGAGTCTGTGAAGCCAAGCTAAAGAAGAATACAATGGGATGCTAATGATACACCTTCCCGTTTGCGTGGGAATCAGGAAGCGAGTGATGGGGAGAGGATCCCAGCCGGCAGCTTGAGCCTCACCGAAGGCAGCAGCCACTACCCACATCTCTTACAACAGATACGGGTTCAGAGACAGCTACCCACATCTCTTACAAGAGATCTCCACCCTGGTTCAGAGACCCCACCATACACCGCCAGGAATCTGCACCAGGTTTCCATGCTGGAAGCCCTCGGCTCAACTTCCAGCCTTTAGGTCTCATCAGCTACAGCAGATTACAGCACCTTCCTGCTTTTTAATCAAGGTGGATAAAAACTCCTTATTCAGACTTCAGCTTCCCCTCTTTATCCAGAGATGATGTTCATCCATTTCACTACTACAGGGCATTAAATGTTCATAATCACCTGTTATCCAATATGGCCCTTAAATCAATTTCAGAGTTGCTGCCCTCGAGCAGGCAGTCTCCCAGCCTGACGAAGTGCCCTACATTCCGCGCTCGGAGATGGATGACCGAGCATTTAGCTGTATTAAAATTCATGTTGTTTCACTGTTGCCAGTCTACCAGGCAATTGCGATTGCTCTGCATTAGAGGCTTGCCTTCATCATTATTTATCATGGCAAAATTTGAGTCAGCTGCAAACTTTACGGGCAACTAATTTATATATATTTTCCGGATCATTCATGAAAATAGCGACATACACCGGGGTGAAAGCTGAATCCTGCAAAGCTACTGTGCAAGCAGCTTGTTCGGCAATGAACCTCCAACAGCAATCACATTTTGAGAGCTTTTAGCTGCCTGTTTCTTAATCCATTTAATAACTGTCCATTGATTCAATAAAGACCATATTTTCAACCAAGTAAATCAAGTGCCTGACGTAAGTCTAAATATATTATGAAAATCCAGATACATGAGCAGAGGCTGGGTTTTTTTTGTCCACATCTAACACACCAGGACATTAGTCCATGCCTGGGACTTGTTGGCATCGCAGCAATATGATTAATAAATAATGGTGACAGCAATACCTTTAAAAAAAGTATCAGACAAAACTGAGAACTCGTCTGGGTTTAAGAATACTTTCTGGGAAATCTACCAGTTTAAATTAATGGTATTTCTATGCCTTTGATCTTCAGTTCTGTTAACAGTTCCTCTTTCTCCTGCAGCACAGAGATCGAACCGACCAGCCTCTCCATACCTCCTGGGCTTTCCTGCTTGCTGCTCTAAACCAGCGGTGGGCACTGCCCTTCCCTGCCTCTGGGGCTCCCCTGCTTTTCTGATATATATAAGGAATTAGAACTGGGACCTTGTCAGCTAACTTTGACAACTCTGCCACGCTCGCCCCTTTGGAAGAGGCTTGCACATCCATCCAGGGCTGGATTACTGTCACTCTCCATAAACCACTTCTGATGGATGGTGTCTCACCTCCACTGGGCATCCCCCTCTGGAGGTGTTACTTCACAGCCTCTCTAGAGGCAAGTTGCTTAAGCACTCAGGATCATTTCAGAGAAAATAAAAGATTTCCTTAGCGCTGACTCCGTGAGACTTGTTTTTCTCCAGGACCAGGTATTCACGTCGCTCTGCCACCACTCTGTCAAACCAACATCCTTTCCTTACTCTCCCACAGCGGGAAAGGCAGGCATTGCCGTCCCACCGTCGGCCTTGTCTGAGGAAGGGAGGGGGTAGCAACACATTTTGCTTCAGCCCCTGAAGCATATTACTTAATTAAAAGAACCAAACCATGAAACTTATTGAAGGCAATCTCCATCCTATAGCCAAGACCTTCAAATCTCCATGGGGACACAGACTTCACACCCCGCAGTTCAGTCACTCCGTGCCGAGCAGTTTTAGTGCAGCAGGACTAATTTCCCCTAATACTAAGTGGCTATTAATATTTCATGATACTAAGTGAACTTTTTTGCCATTTCATTTGCCATCTTTATTTGTTTAATTCACCTCCTTCAGAACTGAGAGGGAGACCAAGGACCAACTGCTGATTTGGGGGAAATAGGAATCATGTCATCAAAGGAATTAACTGAAGTGAAAAAAGGAAGAAATTGGCCGTATTATGAATAGAAATTACATCAGAATCACAGAAATGCACCTGGGAAGCTCAATCATGCAGGATACTCCTGAGGTTAAAAGCAATAACATCAGGCACCAAAAAGTCACGATATGTAATATATATATATTTACAAGCAGGATATCCCATCTCTTATAGCCTGGAAAAAGCTTATCCCAGCATATTCACTGTTACTTTCTTCAGGATTTCTCATACTCAATGCACTCCAAGGAAAGAGAGGAGTAAGTCTTGTGGATTTAAAGACACAAAAACATAACTCCTCACTTTCCCCTACTCTGTTTTGCCTGCCAAAGTGGAATAAAACTCTCCCTTCTCTGGGGAAATCACTTGTGCAACTTCTGACAGGAGGAAGGACAAGAAAAGCAAACCCCACCGGTTCCAGTGGGCACCATCCAGACAACACGTTTCAAAAAAGTGCGCTTTGTGTCAGCCTTGGCATACAAACCTCTCCAGGACTCTCACCTCTCGAAACCAAAACTCCACAAAAACTGCCCAGCAAACTCCCTCCAGCCCTGTGTGGGGAATCAGGCCAGGGACCTCCACAAGGCAACCATGAGTACTTCAGAGTAAAGCTAGGAATATTTGAGATTGTCCTTTTCTTACATCCTCATGAAAACCTACTTCCACCCAGGGTTTAGATGCTGCCATTTCTGTTTTGCCACCCTTGGCCTCTACCTTGCTATTTTCCTTCTAAGGTGCTACGTGGGGAGACATCCTCTTCACCCCACCTTTGGCTGAGAAAACAGTCCAAAACAGCTTCCCATGTTGGACAGCTTGGTCAAACATTGCAATAGCATCATGTAAACAACAGCAACAACCTGACACTCCAAGCAACCAGGGAAACCACACAGAGAAATCAGGTTGACGACAGAGGAAATGGTGGATAAATTCTGCACCAATTGTCACCACAAGGAAGGGTGTCTTCCCAGTGCTTTGAGGACTGAGCCTGTTCTGTCTCCAAAGGAGGACAATCTCTTCTTGCCTCTGCTGATGCGTTTACACAGCGTCTCCTGTCTGCATCCCTCTCCTAGTCATAACCACAGAGCAGCCTTTTTTTTCATGCTGACACCACCCTAAGTCTTCCTCTGCCCTGAGAAAAGGCCTGAGCTTCCCTTTGCTCACCATTTCGTACTTCTGCAGGTTCTGGCTGTTGGGGAGGTCTGTGTCTGTCAGCCCCAGAGCTGTCCACGCTCCCTGTGTCTCCAGCCATGTTCACTGTTAGGCTCAGCTGGTGAGCCTAACACCACATAGGTCTTGCACTGATATCTTCTGGATCTTTATTCTTCCCAGGCAATAGTGTCCTTTGCTGAAGACACCATGTGTCCTTCATCCTTAAGACAATGTTTTCTGAATCCGTAAATCCTCTTTATTATCAAAATATTCCAGCTCTTTCCCCAGCAGTCTAGAGGTCACCTTACGTTTTTTCCATTCCCAAATGTATGGTTTGACATTTCTAATGTTAAAATCCAGCAGCTATTTCTTTCTCCTCTCCTCTTACGTGTTTAAATCCTGCTGAAGGTGACGCATGCCTCAGCCCTCATGTTAGTTGCTGGTGCCCAGAGGCTATTATCGGGGAACCGGCTAATCCTAGATTTGGAAGGTCCCTCTGGGATTTCCCATGACGGAGTAGGGGGTGGGGGTGTCTGATGGCTGGGTTTGTTCAAAACTGCTGCCTGAATTGAAATCAAACAAGTTCAATGTCCTCCTGTTCATCTTCCCTGGGACTCTGGCCGGTTCCCACAGTGCAGCATCTAGCTGGCTGAAGAGCAACAAGGTGAGTGAAACAGCAATGGTGGCCAGTTGATGGGACAAGGGTGGCTCTTGCAGTGGCGAACCCTCCCCCCGGAGTTCTCAGCACCTAAAACACAACTGGCACAGCGGTTTTCAAACTCATCTCAGCTGTCTGTGAAGATGATGGCACATAAATTTTCTTGCCACCTACCAGTGTGAGGCTGCTTCCATCTCCAGGTGTTGATGGACCTCAGCATGCAAGGGTTTTCTTGGCCAACGGAGTATGGAGAGGCTTGCAGGGGTGCCCATTGGTGTAGAACCATTTCACCCATAAGCCCAATGTGGTGACAGACTGGGTTGTTGTATCTCCCTAGTGCTGATTTGAGGCAGAGACCTGCCCCTTCATCTCCAGTTGGCTGCACAAGGCAGGCAGATGGATGATACACACTATAGCATCAACCAACTCATTCCGGACACGTTACATGAAACAGCAATTCATACTGGATTGGAGGAATGACTACTACTGGCTGAAAAATCCCAACTGAAGCTTGAGCTGTTAACTGTTAACTGGTTGATATATCGAGAGGAGGACGTGTGCTGTGATAGGCCATTGGGACCGCTATTAGACCCAGACTCGTTAGGCACTCTCATTAATGATCTAGATGAGAATGGGAGAAAATAGCAGGTTAATTAAATTTGCCCCTACTGAGCTGGAGAAGCTTTCAGCATTAGTGGGAATAGATAAATGACAGGGAGGGTTGTGGAAAAAAAAAATGGCAGATTGATATAGGCTAGAAAAATGCAGCTACTTCTTGGGAAAAGGATCAGCCTTCCAACTAATCAGTGTGAAGGGGAAAGGCTATAGATAAAAGAGCCATATCTGAGGGGCTGCCAGAGAGCTGCAAGATGATGGCTGATAATGAGTGAAGAGAAGGTGGTTTGCTTGGGAGTGAATTTTTGCTCTGTGCTTGCATTGCCAAATGTTAGTTCTTGCCTGGGGCTCCTAGAGACTATCAGAAAGAACACAATTGTTATTATTGATCGCCGTTACAACAGCTCTTAGGTTCTGATGTGCTTGCTTAACCAAAACACCAAGAAACTTACGGAAGTGGAGAGAGAAGGAGCATTATCCACAGGTGAACTTGGAGGACCAGTTCTGTGCATGGGCTGAAATGTCTTAATTGTGTGCCCTAAGGGCTGCAGAATCCTGGAAAAACACAGGAGGAAGCAGCGTAGCACAGTAAATTAACTGAGCCCAAGGAGGAGCAACTGCTCTACCAGGCACTATAGCAGGCTCATCAACAAGGAGATATGGAAGGGCTGCAGGGGAAAATATGCTGCACACCCTTGCTATTTAAATTTGAACCTCGGAAATGAGCTGTGCAGTGGCAGGCTACCCCAGGTAGTCAGGTTGGTACCCACATGAGGACAGAGCCGCAGAGAGCCAGTGAACCAAACACACACCGGGTCAAGTCTAGGCAGGTTGTTTGCAAAGAGCTGGGAAAAAAAACCAGAAAGTTTTGGACAAAATAGTCTCAGAACAATTTCTGCATTAGATTGGAACAGACCATCTGGATGTAAAACCATCACTCAGACCAGCACAGCACCACAGGTCAATGTTATTCGGCCTCCTTTTTGTCATCCTTATGCAAGTGAAGGGAAGGACATTTGGTGCTCCACAAAATTTTTCAAGAGAAAATGTTTGGAGAAAAAGGGACATCAAAATATCAGCTTCTTGAGGTATAAATACTCCCAGGCCACCACAGATGGTAATAAAAGTGTCCCTCCACCCCAGTTCTGCTCCACATGAGTCAGAACTTCACCGAAATCTGCCCCCTTAAACCAGCTGCAGTCCAAGTGGTCTGTGAAATAACAGCAAAGAAAGCCAGGTCCTGTGACACACGAGAAATTTCCCTCCAGAGAGGAAGCAAATGTGAGAGAAAACTCTTTGAGAAAGAGGGAGACTGAGTGTACTTAAAACCACTTCTAAAGGGAGTAACTTCAAAAACGAATGAGAAGATATTCAAGGCAAATGTGGAAGTCTGACTACTTAGAAACAGCTACTGAAGAGCGGAGACAAGGCAACATGGCAATCTCTGAAAAAAAATGTTAAGACTTGATAGCAGCATTAATGCACAAACCCGAAGTATTTCTCTAATGCTAGCAAAACAATTTCTGCATGTAGGGAGGAGCAGACCCACAGCTGCCAGAGCCACGGGAGCCCTCACGCCTGGGGAGGAGTTCAACCATTCCTGATAATCACAACAATACGAGGGGAGCCCGTGGCTGAAAGACATTTACAAGAGACTGAGAGGAAAATCTAAATGAGAAAGAATTGAAAAGCACTTGCAGCAAGTGACACATAAGGTTTCTGCTCAGATGCTTGTAAGCTTTGGTGCATCTGAGAACTCGCAGGGCCTTACAGAAATTAACACACAGGTGGTGCAGGGTACTGATTTAAAAAAATAGACATATACATAAATAAATGGTTGTCAGCCACAGACCGCTCATCTGAATACAGACTGTGTAACCACTGATCAGATCACATCCAGACATAAGCAATTCAGCAGAGGAGACAAATGAAATACAAGAGGCATGAAATCTGCATTTTTAACTTATGAGCTAGTTATAAACTACCTAATCTGAGAGAAGAAACCCTCAGGATAATAGGGATGGACCAAAAGGCTTCAATTTATCTCCGTGTTGGTGGATATGGAGAATACTGAGAATGCGTGGTACTTCAAAGAACATGCTGAATTGGCTTTGATGGAGTGGAAGATAGAATTATAGAATCATAGAATCATTCAGGTTGGAAAAGACCCTTGGGATCATCGAGTCCAACCATCTACCCTACTCTACAAAGTTCTCCCCTACACCATATCCCCCAACACCACATCTAAGTGACTCTTAAACACATTCAGGGATGGTGACTCAACCACCTCCCTGGGCAGCCTATTCCAGTGTCTGACCACTCTTTCTGTGAAGAATTTCTTCCTAATGTCCAGTCTAAACCTACCCTGTTGCAGCTTGAAGCCATTCCCTCTTGTTCTATCGCTAATTACCTGTGAGAAGAGGTATCCCACCAGGAAGATCCCCAGGCCTTCCACACCAGTGACACATCCTCTAAATGGGCACATCATCACCCCTGGCTCTTCCGCATCTGCTTCACCCACCCTTCTTGCATTAGGTCAGCTAGACCCCAGTGTAAATTTACCATCAATCTCTGTGGAATATCTGAAATAACATGCAAAGTCAAGGAAAGGTATTATAGCTTTGTCTAAGATCATTAAGAATATTTCAAATCATATTTGCATGAAATTTGAACTAATGAAGGCACCAACATGACATCGAGAAGGACCAACCTTTAAGAGAAATGGTCTGAGCTGAACTTCAGATGAAGTCACTGACCCGTTATCCCCAAAAGGAAGTACAAATAGTCTGACATTTCGGAGCATGGCCTCTGCAGTGACTCTGACATTAGAAAGAGAAAACAACTTTAGACTACAAGAGGAGTTTACATCAGCTCCAGAAACCCAGGCTGATTGGAAACAACCAAGTCCAGTGCCACCCCAGTCACATTCACAGCACTGGTATGCCAGACGGGACTCCGGAGAAACTGAGTTAGAGAGAGTGGCCAAACACAGCACTTCCCAAGCAAAAGCGGATGTTGATGGACTGCCTACCTAAGCAAAAATGGAGAAGTGAATTGAGATATTTTTGCATATAAGGAGTTCTGTGTATTTTTAGACACCTTTAACACCTATGAGTTAGTGGACAGAACATGAGAAAGACCCTAGGAAAACCAAAAGACTATTTAAAAGGGTTGAAAGCAAAGTCCCTATGTATAAATTGTACTCTTTTAACAACCCGGAACATCCATCTTAAGATGATCAGCTGAAGCTCTCATTACAATGTCACAAGACGATGCTTTTTACACAGACTATTTAGACAGGCCATAGTCTGAAAAGTGGTGAGTGGTCCCACTCATCTGCCTAGCGAGAAGAGACATTCTTCAGCAACTACTCAGGGCTGGTGCCAAGCACATATATCCCAGGAGCAGAGCTGGCAGATCCCATATGGACGTTAAAAATCATCAGTTTCTAGCAAAAGACACCAATGGTACCAATTCATAATAATGATGATGATGTAGGAGCATCAGAGCACAAGAAGAGGCTCCTCCATAGACCTGGTGCTCTCCTGTAACTTGAACGTGTCTACCTGCACCTCACTGCCAAATTCACAAGCTTAAAGCTGTGTGTGCTGCATCCCAAGGGTTGGTGGGAGACTCCAGAGAAAGGGGGGCAACTTCAGGCCTCTGAACTCTCAAGATCATAACCACATCCAAGTAGATTCAAGAGGAACCAATAAGCACGCTGAAGGGCTGGATCAGAAACCTTAGCAGGAAGGACTGAAAAATGTGTTGAGTATGGGTCTGCCATGACAAATACAACAAAAGCTTGCACAGAACGAGGCAGGAGATGAACCTGAGACGAGGACAGAGAGCAGAAGGGAGGTCTATTTCAGTCCCTGCTCAGAGGACTGCTTTTGTATTTGACATGACACGTCTGGGAATTAAAAACCAGAAATGCTCTACCAAAGAGGGATGAGGAAACCAGGCTCCCTCCCATGCTGTGTGCTCAGGCAATAAGCTCATGTCCTCTGCTCCCTCAGGATCCCTGCACTGCTGCTGCATCTGGGCTCAGAAGCAGAAACTGCAGAGCACACACCCCCACACCCAATAACAGACCTTGGCCACTGAAAGCCAAGAAGCCAGGTGCCCGGACCAAGGGGCTTCCTGACTCAGTCTTGGCTCCTAAATCTCTCCTTCATCCCTGATGGTAGAAGCATAGGCAGGCTTCATCCTCAAGCCACCATGAATTTTTTGGAGTTCATTCTTCGCTGGCCTGACTTTCAGAGGTATTCCGACCCCACAGCTGCAGGCGGGTGCCAGTGGCAGAGGCAATGAAGCTTGCTGATGTCTGCGCTTGCAGCCAGAGCTGTCAAGGAGAGGAGCATCCTGCACGAGAACCCCTGGAATACCCAACAGCAGCCTGCGTGCTGCCTCCCTGCACATCACTGTGCCATGGAAACACACTCTCCTTCACCCAAGACTGAGGAAAGTTATGAGATTCACTAACTTCAGGATTTCTCATATCTACTGAGTACCTAGGAAGCTCTAAGGTTGCAGCACGTGGATGCCACATCTCTGAAACAGCAGGGATAACTGCTCTGTCCTGTTATACAGCGGGGATGCACGACTCAGCGCACTGCAGGCGAGGGAGTCGGTGGTGATAGTGACCAGTGCCAGAGAAGTATCTTCAAAGTTAGCCACCAATTATGGCAGGTATTGTGTTGAGAAATAATTAATAAATGCTTGATTAAAAAGATGTCAGGCCCCGGACAGAGGGGGGTCATGGAGGGCTTGTCATCCTTTTCTCCTAAGGCATCATTTTCTAAGCAGCTGCCGTCCCACCCTGGGCTAGGACTGCTCCTGCAGCTGCTCCCCCGCACTGGGCTCCAGCCCTCACCCCTCTTTCTGCACCCAAAACCAGAAACTGCACCCAAAAACAGCCTCGCTCAGAAACCAAAATAGCTCTCACTCACAGGAAAAATATTTTCAGGGAGAGATGACATTTTTTTGTGACTCCCTTGACACTAACATTACAGATAAAAAACAAGAGGGAACTCTTGAAATGCTTTTAAACTAGGGAAATGCAAAGAAGGAAGTCAAAACATTACCTGTGGTTTCCTAGACAGGATATGACCCACATGATGACTTCCCCGCCTGAGATTATAGAGCTGTCACTCACTGCCACCACACAGCAGGGGAATTAGCAGATCAGGCTGATGATGAATGTCCTGTCTTCACGTTGAACGCAGGCTGCTCTGATCTCGTTGCCCCCCTCACTTCTACGGCTGGGGAAAAGCAAGGAGCAGGGGGGAAGGGGCAGGGGTCCCTCCTGAGACTCAGCCCTGCTGTCAGCGGCAGGGAGACACGGAGACGTGTGGGAACTCATGTGCTGCAGGTCTTGCTAACTTGCAAGATTTTATCATTGATCTTTAGATATTTAGCAAAAATTTTTGAAGTCCCAGCTTCTGGACTCAGGAGTTCATCACAGCTTTCTTTCTAATGCTAATATTCTTTTTTTTTTTTTTTTTCCTGGCAAAGAAGATGAGAATGCTAACTCATCTATCTCCCCAAACCTCAGAAAGGAGGTGAACGAAATGTCTCAAGCTGTGTGTGTTTTCTGAGAATTTCCTTCTGTATTTCAAGCTGAGGTTTGTAGCTGCCATTTGCAAACACAGTAGATCAGGAAAGGCTCAAAGACGGGGTCACAAATCACAGCACCCACCCTGAAGAAAGTGACACCCTTTTCCTGAGCAGCAGGGTATCATTTTCCAGGATTTTCTGATTTTCCTGGCCTCCCTGTGGCTCCAAGCAGAGCAGTGTGGAAAGAGCTCAAGAAGGTCTCAAAACCAGCCGAAGCCTGAGTGCGCACTGTCCTCGGACTGAAAAACAAGTTAGTAAAAGTGAGTTTGAAAAGAGGGAGCAGAACACACAGGGATGGTACTGAAGAGGATGGTTTGGAAGGACAGCGGGGAGGGAGGAAGATGCTGACAACCCGCTGGCACAGACTCTGCTCAAGGAAGTGCGGCAGAGGCGATGCTCAGTCCGACCTGCGGGTTTTGATTTAAAGGGCTGTGCCTTCTGGAGTCCAGATGACCAATAAGTGCTCGTCGCTTTTAAGAAAGCCCTTGTGCCTTGCAATAATTCACCACTGATTGCCTACATTTCCTTAAAAGATCTCATTTAGAGTTGATTTAAGTACTCCTGGGGAGGCCAGGCAGGCAGGAGGGGCTGCAGTGATTTATGGACCTGGTGTCAGCTGCAGAAGCAGCAGAGGCTTTCCTGCCCGTAGCAGCGATGCTGTGCACTGGCTGGAGGGTTACTGTGGAGAATGTGAGGGCCAGAGACCCCCCAGAAAGGTCCCAGAGATGATCCATGGCAGCCATAAATCCTGTTTTCCCCCACTCTTTAAGGGCCAGTTCTGATCCAAGCATGGCTTTTGTGTGTACCACAGATCCCAGAGATTAGATGATGTTTGCAGTTGCATTTCACTGTTCTAATTTCAGGGAGAGGATCCAATCAGTCTGGGCTACAGCCTCTGGAACACAATTCAGCCAAGCAAGTGCAGGTGTTTGGAAAGAGAACTATCATGCACTGGAGTCCATTGACTGTAAAGAGTGCAAAGATGACTTGCTTAAAAGTAGACATTTAAGTTTGGTCAAATAAATGTCACTGGACATCCAGATCAGATGTTCATATCCATATTGGTTTGATCTGTCTTCTTTTTGAAGTGACACCTCCCGCAGTGAGAACTTGTGTGGACCCTGAGCATAGTAGGTTTTGTCCCACTAGACACCTTGCTGCTTTACTGACCCTCCTCTCTGATGTCTCCTGACTCTACAGGTGACTGCTCAGCTATGGACAGCCTTGGAAGCAGAGGCAGGGGCTCGGTAACCTGTGTAGGCAAATCCCTGATGGCTTCCTCCATTCCCGATCATTGCATGGCATATCTGCTGAGCGTCATGCCAGTGACAGAGATGCCTGAGAATGAGAGGCAAGTGCCCTCCAGGACTGTCCTGCTCTTCATTCTCACCCACAGCCTGCTGCAGAGCACAGTCATCCCCAGGAGTCAGCTGGCAAAGCTGTCTCCTGGCAAGTAGAAAAGCAGGACAAATCCAACAGAGTGCAAACTTTTAACCACATATATCCTTGTTTTATAACTGTGCTGGCTCTTTAAAACACTGTGGCTTATATTTCTATACATTCCTATCTGGAAGGACTGAAAAAGAAGAATAATACAGGCCAGAAACTACAAGGAAGAAAAGGAGCAGTTTAGAAAAAAGCAGAATGAGGAGCTTTCTGCTGTGCTTCCCTCCCTGCGCTGAGTCCCCTCTCCATTACTGCCCTCCCAAACTGAGAGCAAAGCCAGCCAAGCGGGGAGCATGCTTGCCCCAGCAAGGTGCAGAAGAGGGTTGGTGCCTCTCTCATCTTCACTGTTTCCAACCCAGGAGCCTTGTCTCCGATTCCTCCCTGGATGAGGACTGGAGAGCTGTCATAACGGGGACTGGTTTCCATAGCAAACCACTGTTTTCAGGTGGAGAGGCTCAGCCCTGCATTCACTAGAGCTGAAAAGAAAAGTATTTATTCCCCCATAAGCACGAAGGACAGGGAGAAATTTAATGCCACATGTGGTTTATATTTCATGAGCTTCTTCAAAGCAGAAATAGCCTGCTAAGTGAGTGTCTGCTGGCAGTTTTTCTCAATACATGAGTTGAAGCCTTGGCAACTCAGAGCTGAGTCTTGCTCCCTATTTATCGGCTTGTTGTCTTCACGCAGCATCCGAGGGTCAGTGGTGGGCCACGCTGTGCACAGAGGGAGGATATGCCGCTTTTGGCCCACGTGCATTGCTGAGAAGCAGAGCTAGAAGCCAGCACAAGGGCAAAACTGAACTGAAGGCACCATAAGCTCAACAGCAGGCATGGGAGGACGAGAGAGAGGGGCAGCCAGTGGACATGCCTGGAGATGACCAACAGTGTTGCATCCAATGGCAGGCAGGAAAAGAGAAAACGAGGGCCAGGGACACATGGGAATAAGAGCCAGATTCTGGAAAGCACCTGGGGAGGGGTTGGGCATTGTCAAGGTCAAAAAACTATTAGAGCCCATGGATTAAGAAGGGTGGGGAATCTTCCTCATCAGAGTTATTCTCAGCTCTGCTCTGTACCACCCTGCCTGATGGTGGTCATGCTCCATGCCCCAGGGAAGCTGAGACTGGACCGTCAATGCTTGGCCATTCAATGGCAACCATGAAAGTAGCCCGGCGACCACACTCACCCTCCAGCATCTATGCTTCTCATGAAGCTGCTTGCACAGGGACGTACCCCTCTTTTGGGCTCTGGCTGCACAGTTGCATGGACACCACTTTCCATATCCAGCCCCCCATGCGCAAGTCCATATGATACACAAGCACTGAAACAGCAGACGGCATTTCTTCCAGTTAATCAGCTTTGTGGATCCATTGGCTTGTGGTTCTGCTGTGTGAATGCCAATGGGTGAGTTATTTCATCCTTTTCCACAGCCATCATGACTATAAACCACTTTAAAAATTAAACCTCTGCTCCCAGAAGCCAGGGTTTTCAACAAAGGGATGGTGTTACAGAAGTCTGGAAGGGAAAACTTGTTTAGCCCACAAAGGAGAGCAAGACAGATACATTGCCAAGGCCATAAAGGGTTACAGAAAGCAAGAGAAATCATTTCTGTCCTCCCCTGTAACTAGGGGTCCACAGCCCACTTCACACAGGCTGTGGTGTCATCTGCAAGGCTTTGGGGACTGGGAAGAGCTGGAGGGTGGTGGGGGCATTTTGTCTGCACCAGGGCTCTCAGGGGCACCGTGCTCCCAGGGAGGAGGAATCAATCCTTTCCTGGCCTGGTCCTTGGCACACCACGCTGAAGAGCATCCCATGAGAAGAGGGATCACCCACCCAGCCCTGATCCGGAGCAGGGAGGGCGCTCGCCTGTAGTGGCTTGTCCTGTCCCCAGAGCCTTTCAGCAGGGCTGGTGCAAGTGCTGCACCATGATGCGTCCCTGTCCTCCAGAATGAATTATCACACCTATGCAGAGCAGACAGTACAGCGTTTATTCCTCCTCCAGATAGAGAGATCTGCATTTGCAGTGGACATTAAGTTCGTAGCAAGGAAAAAAAAGAAAAAACATGCTGCAGCCATAAACCTCCTTCCTTCAGCCAGAGAGCACAGAGTGCTTGTGGAGCTGTAGAAGAGACATTTTCCAGCCCATAAGAGACAGGAGGGGACAAAGGTGTTGTCCTCTGAGAGGTCTCACCTTTCTCATAGCAACACTAAGGGGAGGACAAGCATTTAGCTCTTCCTGCGCCTGACATCCTTGTGCAGAAAATGCACCAAAGCATTTGTAAATGTGCTGGCAAGCGTCGCCTCAACCCCCCATTGCTTTTTCCTGGCTAAGAAATGAACATCTTCAGTCACAGATCGGGGCTGAGCGTTTTGCCCGTAGAAGGGAACACTCTGTTTCCCAGCTTGGTGCCGGCAGCTCATGGTGCGGCCCGGTGCCCAGCTGCATTTTGGGGACGATTTGCTTCCTCCTTCCCTCTGCCCCCTGACATTCCCTTTCCTGTGGGAGATAAGAACAGCCTGTCCTGCAGCCCTGCATCCAAGACCTCCTCCATGGCTGGGAACAGATTCCCGTGCCCTGGTGCAGGAACAGACTTCCAAATCCATTTACAGATGCCTACTGCTTAAGGAAAGGTGGGAAGATTCTCTTTTATGTATTAATTACATGTCACCTCATTTGCTCTAGAAGTACACCAGGAGCACATGAAGAATTACTGCATTAATTAGAGAGTAAATGACCCCTAACTCTCAACAGTGGTCTCGCAGCTTTGGCAGCCATTTGTTAATAGCAATGAAAAGCACCAGATTTCATTCCAGCACACAAGGACGAGAGACCACAGGTTCAGGGATTCAGCGTTCCCCCACCAGAGCACAGGGAAGTTATTTGTCCCATTGAAATCAGCAAGAGCTGCTGCACGTAATGCCCCCAGCATCTCACGCGTTTGATTTTGGGACCAAGATCTTTTTCCTCCAGCTGAAATGTCTGCAGTGTGCCATCGATGCAGCACATCAGAGCGATGACCAGGGGCAGCTTTCACTCCTCTGTGGCTCTTCCCAAACCAGAGACCCATCAGCCTGTGCATTCTTAATTGACAGAATTAGGAAGCTTATTTGAAGAATACTTGAGTCCTCAGAGTCTAATTTCCTGCTGTATAAATAATACATCAGCAACAGCAGTCTCCAGGAAAAAAAATAAATAAATAAAAAAATAAAAAATTTAAAAAAATAAGAAGCCCAGATGAATATTCTAGCTTCCATCACACTGTGAAAATCCTTTGCAGAGGTTTTTCACAATAGCCCCCAACTGCATTGTACCATTTCTCGCCTCGTCTGATTCAACTAAGGGGATAGGAGCTGAAAATTACACAGGCGGGCCTTGCCGCTGCAGGCGTGATCACACCTTTTGATGAGCACAGCCAGAGCTGGGGCTCTCCAGAATAAACGCTCCAGCCTCCCAGTACGGAGCCTTCAGCTGTACATCCAGCGAAGCCCACCACCAACACCACCAGGAGACACCCTGGCCCTGCTCGGCCAGCAGCCAAAGGGGCCATGACGGCAAAGCACCACGACCCACTCACCCATCACCAGCCCCGATGATCCTGGTTGAGCCCCCACTGCCGCCTCTCCCTCCCGTGGCAGCCTCGGGGCTGGCACAGCTCCAGGAGATTGAAGAGCAAGTGCTTATGTTATTAAAAGCCACGTCGCTACACATACATATTCATGGATGGGGAGAGGACGAGCGCTGCACAGGCATCTATAATTTTGGCAGATTGCAACTTTTTAAGGTTGAATTTGCAACTGCAAAGTCTCTCAGCAGGTCCAGTCCTGGGTGAAACGTCAGTCTGGCACTTCAGACTGGAATGGGCAGCTCTGGTCTTGCTGGACCGCTCCTTGCCCCAGCATCATCCCATGTTTACCTGCTCCATCTTTAGATCATTTTGCTTCAGCAGCACTCCAGCAGAGAGGAGATTTAGATTAGAGATCAGGAAGAAATTCTTTGCCATGAGGGTGGTGAGACCCTGGTCCAGGTTGCCCCGAGAAGCTGTGGCTGCCCCATCCCTGGAGCGGTCCAAGGCCAGGTTGGACGGGGCTTGGAGCCAGCTGGTGTGGTTGGAGATGTCCCTGCCCAGGGCAGTGGGTGGTGCTGGATGAGCTTTGAGGTCCCTTGCAACCCAAACCATGCTATGATTGCATGATTCTATGACTCCATGACTCTAGAGTCTATGCACCACTGCTTAGCAAAGCTGCACGCAGCGGCCAGCACCTGGACTTACTCCAGTTTACTCTGCACTGGCACCACTGTTTTTATTTCACTCTTGCTTTGTTCCCACTCTGCTGTTGCAGACACTGCTGGGAAATGGTGGGAAAGCAGCTGCGTCTTTGCCCATCTCTGTTGGTCAGTGCTGTGGATGCTGCCAGCAGGGACCCGTCACTGCCGGATCCACACTGTCTACAGGGCTCCCACCCACCAAGAAGCAAAAGGCTAAAACGAATGGAGAAGAGGAGGTCCAGGACTTCATCAGGAGTGTTTCTGCAGCACAAATATTTGTACTCCTCTGATGTGGGATTTACAAGCACACATTCGGCTCCGGCAGGGAGAACCTGCAAACACAAGCAAGCTCTCTATGTACTCACTGTTTGCTCCTGCCTTCCTCTGTCTCTCTGGCTTTCTCTCTTGTGTTATCTGTTATTTTTCGTGTGCCTGACCCAGGGAAATGTGGTTCCTGGCAAACAAGCCAGCTAACGGATGCTCTCACTAGAGGCAAAGCGTGCGGGAGCAGGGGAGAGAGGTTGGGGTGCCCGGCTGCCCACAGGCTGCCCCTGCGCTTCCCCACATTCCAGCCTGGCCCATGTGGAGCCCAAACATCCCACGCACCTCCAGTGCTGTGCAGTTTTGGGCCCCTCAACAAAAAGGACATCGGGATGCTGGAGCATGTCCAGAGAAGGGCAACGGAGCTGGTGAGGGGTCTGGAGCACAAGTCTTGTGAGGAGCAGCTGAGGGAGCTGGGGGTGTTCAGCCTGGAGAAAAGGAGGCTGAGGGGAGACCTTCTCGCTCTCTCCAACTCCCTGAAAGGAGGGTGTAACCAGGGGGGGTCGGTCTCTTCTCCCAAGGAACAGGCGATGGGACAAGAGGAAACGGCCTCAAGTTGTGCCAAGGGAGGTTTACATTGGATATTAGGAAAAAAATCTTCACCGAAAGGGTTGTGAAGCCTTGGAAGAGGCTGCCCAGGGCAGTGGTGAAGTCGCCATCCCTGGGGTATTTAAAAGCCGGGCAGACGTGGTGCTGAGGGAATTGGGTTAGTGGTGGGTTTGTCAGTGTTGGGTTGATGGTTGGACTCGATGATCTGAAAGGTCCTTCCCAACCCGGACAATTCTATGATTTGATGATGGTAGGTGGGCGAGCGTGGGGGGGCAGAGGTGCCAGGGACCCCGACAGCCCTTGCTGAGGATGCAGTGTGAAGCCGAGCGGAGACCCCAGCCCCACTGCAGGCTGCGGCAGCCCTGCCTCAGGCAGCTCCAGGGGAAGCTCTGCTGCCTCCACAGGCTTTTCCACCAGCGATCTCCAGAGGCAGCCCTGCAGCTCCGAGGGAGATCCCTTGTTCTCACCTGATGGGCAGAGTGAAAGGAAGGGCTGTGGCAAATGGAGTTGTTCCTTTCCCCACATGCTGCCTCAGAGGACCACAGCATCATCTCCACCTTGGAGAGATGAAATCTGGAGCAAACGCAGCAGACAAAAGGGGCCCATTTGAAACAGCACTGCCGATAAATAATTCATGGGAGAGAAGTGGTGAGTCTCAGGGGAGCCAGCGCAGGGATCTGTGAATCTGGATGAGTTTGCAGTGCTTTAATTATGCAAATTGACAAATGTCTCTACACTGAGAGATTCTGCTAGTCCTGCGAAAGAGCAAGAGCCGGAAAATGGCAAGAATTTCCCAAGGCCGTGTGCCTAGCCAGCTGCCAGCCACAGCTGGCGGGGTGAATCTCACCGTGGTCTCTCTGGAGCTATCTCTGCTCCTTTAAAAGGGAACCAGCAGGATCCCCCAAGCAGTAGATGGAGTACAGTGCCTTGACTGCTCTACGTAGCCATGGCCTCAGCCCCACCAGCAGCCCTCGCTCCGAGGATGAGCCAGCTCAGGGAGCGGGAATGAAAAGCCAGCTCAGGGCTGTTGTGGGATCACAGATTATAACTTAACATTGGATAAATTCAGCAAGGACAGATGGGGATTCTCCAAAGACCTTTCCCACTGATATTAGGAAGAAATTCTATGCTCTGGGGGTGGTGAGAGCCTGGCCCAGGTTGCCCAGAGAAGCTGTGGCTGCCCCAACCCTGGAGGGGTTCAAGGCCAGGTTGGAGGGGGCTTGGAGCAACCTGGTCTGGTGGGAGGTGTCCCTGCCCAGGGCAGGGGGTGGCACTGGGGGGACTTCAAGGTCCCTTCCAATCGAAACCATTCTATGATTATCTCAGCTGTGATAAACACAAAGGGTTGTGTGGGGACGCAGTCTCTACACTCCAAAACACATGGGTGGGCACGTGGGACATTTTCTTCTGCACATCTCAGAAGCTGCTACTTGGTCCTGTGTGGCTGCCTGGTGGCTGCAGCCCTGGCGCTGGGCTCCCTGGTGCTGGCCCCAAGCCCTGCCCCAGCGGAGCCAAACACCCAGAGGATGGAGGACCCACAGTCATCTGCTGAGGGATGCTCACTGGTAACCGGGTGAATACAGGGGCCATCCATCATGGGCTGATGAAGCAAAGCCTTTGCCTTTGTAAGAGACTTTTGTCACAGGGAGCTTTTGGAAAGCCGAGCCTTCCTTGGCCTGTCAGCGGGCCAGGCAGAAATAGGGCAGAAGGAAGCTGAATCTGGGGCACCGGGGGGCTGGCAATCTCCCCAGCAGCTGCTAGCCCACGTGGGGTGCGTGGAAATCAGCTCCATTACAGAGCAGGCATCCCCCGGGACCCCAGACACTGCCTCCTCCTTCCTGTGCCCAACATGCTGTTTGTCACCGGAGTAGATTAATTTGGTGCCTCATCCAGGCTCATTAGGATGGAAAGGAGGACTGGGCACAGCCTGCTGAGAGCAGGAGGATGGTCACAGTAAATCCTTGGGCACCTTGGGCTTTGGCCACGAGGAAGAGGAGGGACCCCAGGCCTCTGATGCTGTTGTCCCCACTCTCCCATTTATCTGCACGGAGAGGACTGCAGAGCCAAGGGGCTGAGTGGGACACAGCATCCTTCTCCCGTGCTGCAGCCTGGCCAGTCACAGACACCATTTTCTCTCTGCAAACTATTCACCAGATAGTTATAATTTCCCCACTACATTAACAGTTGTTGGTTTCACTTCTGAAAACTGACTTTTCTTCTGTTTTGATGAAAAATATTTGATTTACTCTAAAAAGATGCAGTCTTCTGTTACCCAAACCCAGACACTTTCACTGAAAAATTAACACTGCTTCTGAATAATTTTTGTGCTTGTCTCTTTGGAAGATGGTGGGAGAAGAAAGGACGGAACTGTATCATTGAAAAAAAAAATGGGAAAATGTCAACGCAAACAATATTTTATGCAGAAATGCCTAGTTTGATTGAAAATCCATTTTCTCACAAAATAAATTTTTCATGAAAACTGTGTCAGAGCCAAATCCAAACAGGGACAACCTGGAGCAGAGACAAGCCACCTTGTTCCACTGATGCTGATTTATGCCAGGCTGCCTGGAAGCTGGAGCTGGTGGCAGCTGTCTTGACCTGTCAGGTGCGGAAAAAAGTGGTTGAACCTCCCAATCCCAACGCAAAACAGGGAAAAATGAGGCTCTGTTTTTTGCTCAGGTTATTCCCAGCACCTTGGCAGCTAGAGCATCACATTGCTGGCTGCCCTGCAGCCTCCCTGAGCAAACCGTCCTCTCTCCTCACGTTTTGGGCAACCTGATGGTGGGGCAGGATGAAATGAGGGCAATGGCTGAGGTGAAATGCAATGTCTACTCAGGGGTGGCCAAGCTGAGACAGCTAAAGGCAGGAATAGTGGGGCATACCCAGTGCCACGTGGTCCCCAGGAGCCTGCTGTTTCTCAGGTTCTCCACCCCTAGAAGAGATGGGAAAGGTGGCACCCCAGAAGTATCGTACTCCACTCTAGGGCTGCAGAGCAACGCGTATGAGGTTTGTCCCTTTCCCAACGCACCCATCGCTCTGTTGATGGAAAAAGCTGCTCGTGACTGCCAGCCCTCAGGGCTGCATCAGCAGCACGTGGCACATCGTGGTCAGAACACGAGCTGTTCAATGCACACAGGACCAGCGACTGGCCCTTCAGGGGATATTCTGGCACCAATCCTGTGCTGGAGGCAGGATGCTGGCAGCTGGATGGGGTACCCATATCCCCTCCGTTCCTCAGAGAGTCTCCCTCAGGGGGTAGCTAAGTGAGCTACGGACTCAGTGTTCACCACCAGTCACCAGGTCAGAAGCTGGTGTCCTGGGGGCGTGGGGTCTGCCGGCTGTCTGCCCTGCACATTCCTCAGGTGGCTCCATGCCAGGAACGGAGCCGGAGCTGGAGCCGGAGCCGTCCGAGAGCACACACCTCCAAGCACCCCAGGCACAGTCACTGGAGCTGCTGCTCACATGAAGAACAAGGAATGAAGACCAAGAACTACAAATGAGACGTGTCCTGACCACAATCCCTGCCACAAATCCCATATACAGTGGGTTGTCCCCTGCACCTCCAAGCACAGGCTTGGACACCGTACTGTGCCAGCAGCCCCAGGATAGCTCACAGCATGCAGGAGCCTTGCCTGGATTTGGGTAATTCTTGGGTAGATTTTTGGGTATGTCTTCATGCACTCCCATTCATCTGCCACAGTCATCAGCTCTGAGAGCGCATCAACCCCAGCCACCCCAGCTGCCCTTGCCATTGCAGTTGTGCTCCAAGATCAGGGCTGAGACCTCCTCTGTGCCCGCAGGACACGCGTCCCCATGTGCAGAGAGCGGCAGAGCGCCCAAAGGGGCCAAGAGCTTCTCACCGGGGCACGTCCAGCCCCAGACCTGCCGTAAGGGGAGCATAGTCCTGCTGCAGAGGCAGCATTTCTCAGACACACCAGCTCCTTTGCTCCTGGCTGGCCTGAGCCATGCTTTTGGTGCATTGCAGGAGCGGGTCCACGCCAGTAGCCACTTTTCTTTGGGACCGCCGGACCCTTTGCAGGGATGCACTGCAAGCTCTGACTCTTCTGCAGCACAGACGGTGGGTTCGTTCCCCTCCTCCTCCCTGGGGGAGAGACCATCACGGTCTCTGCCAGCTCCTTGGGTAAGAACAGCCTTTTTTTGCAGTTCTCGTTTTGGGCAGCTTGGCCGGGTGGAGAGAGAAAGCTGCATCTGACCTTGAGTGGGGATCAGAGGTCGGTGCAAACCCGCTTCCTTCGGCACAGCCCAAAGAGGCGAAGGCCCCATTATTTTCTCCCTCAGCACTGGAGACAGACAGCAGCGTCTTAAAACAGGATTCTCTCATCAATCATTTATTGGATTTATGCAGCTTCACTTAGGAACCTGATTTATATTTCCTCTCAATTTACTGCATTTGAATTGTTTGCAAATAGGCACGTGAATCATCGGTTGGAGCAGAAAAAAAAGCTATTTTCAAGCTTCATTTAGGCCGTTCGAAGCATTAATTTTTAGTTGCAAAGGCTATTTTTTGCTAAATTGGTTTTTAGATCTTGTCTTCCTTGTGCTGGGTTATAAATTTAGTGCTGCTGGAGCAAAAATGATCAGAATTGGATTTTTCAGCCTTCTGAGGCAGGTGCGAGGGCCCCATTCTGTGCTGGGTTGCACTGCGGCACCGGGGAAGATAATTTGGCTCTTGCTGTCGAGACAGAAATACCTGCCCTCCCCCCCAGCACAATTTAGCACAAGCTCTTAAGGACAAACCGAAGCCCTGTGCACACTCTCCCGTCTTTCTCTGGCATCAGGACTGGATTTTTCCTTCAAGCATATTCTGAATCCTTAAGCTACCCTCCAAGGCCATCTTTGGTCTTGAAAAATCACCTTTGAATCTAGCACGGGAAAAGCCTTCAACTCAGCTGTTTTAAAGGTGAACTTGTTTCAGGGCCACAGCATCCCAGCAGCATGTGTGGGTGGTTGGTGGATGATGTTTTATTTAAACACAAAGGCATGAGATTCCAGCTCATTTCAAACAAATCCTTTGGTGGGAAAATATGCACATATTTTTGACACAAATCTGTCCGTGGCTCCATTAATTCTCTGCCAAAGTGCTTTACCTGCTGGAGCAGATGATAATTCAGCAATGTAAACAGAGCCTTTTAATTTTATTTTGGGATCACGAATGGAAACAAACTGATTAACAAAAGCAGGGTAAACAATGGTTCTGCCTCCTCCTGTTCGAATTAATATTCACCTGGTATTGATGCTGTTCCCCCAGGAGCCTGTGTCAACACCACCAGCCGGGTGCTGCGCATCGTGCGGAGCCGTTCACATCCAAGGACAAGGTCCGGTGCCAGGAGGGTGGCTTCTGCAGCAGGCAGGTGGGCAGAGTGCCTCCTCCACACCAGCAGAGAGGGGAATGGATCCCCTCGGCTTCTGCTGCCTTCCAGGGAGCTCCCTCTCCTGCTGCCAGGGGCTGCCTCACCATCCCCGGGGTCCACATCCCTGCATCCCTGGTGCTAATGCTGCAAGGGAGATGGGATGTGAAGCTGCTGGGCAGGTGAGCCTTCAGGCATCCCAAGAGGGTTTTGCTCCGGGGCAAGGGGAAGGGATATGAACCTGTGACACCACAGAGTGCCTGAAAGCAGCCCGGGGTGGCAGCCCCAGCCCACATGGTGACATGCGTGCTTTGTAACGCTCTACAGAAAGCAAGCAGTGTTTGGGAGGTGACATGGCACGTAGAAATGTGTCGCTAATGTCCTGTAAATGATTTCAGCGCAAGCATGGGGGAGTGCAAAAATATTATCCCAGCTTGAGGAGGGGCAGAGGGAAGTGTTCAGAGGCCTGATTCAGGACACCCATACTCAAGTATTTGCTCATACTGCAAACCCAGGAGAAACCCTGCACCCATCATCCACAGCAGCACGGGGAAGATCTGGCTCTCTCCCAGGGTCCGCAGGGCACATAGTGGGACTGGGAAGAGTGGAACATGATAGCCGCTCCTTCTCCACACCACCTGATACTGCAAAATCATGTTGAAGCAATAAAAAATAGCCAAGACGTGGCTCCTGTCTAGACAGCGCCTCCACCACAGCCAGCCAGCTGGAATTTAGCCTGTGCTGAGATGCACACAGGGGTGGCAGACAGCCTGTGGTGAATGGGCCACTGCATCCCAGGGAAGGGATGCAGGACAAACTATAGAAATCACTTCCAAGCCCCAGGCTTGATTAAATCTTGGTCAGATTTGAGTCCCATTCCAGCTACCAGAGAAGAGAAACCCAGAAGGCAGCAGCAAAGTTTTGGTGCTACAAACACAGCTTTTACTTCCTAAAAAAGTAGCCTAAACCCAACAGCTGTTCCTCTACCCTTTGCTTTGAAGAATGGTCAGCTGGACCTCTGCAAGGGACTGGCACACGTAGGTCACTGCAGGGATGGAGCAGGTGAGCATGTTTCAACACTCTTCTCAACCCCATATGAGTCACGAGCACCATGATGCGAGAGCTGGTTTGGGGAACACAAACATTGGCATCAGAGGATGCCATATCCACTGGTGACGCCTCAGAAAGCCCTGAAGGAAGTGCTCATGCCCAACCTGGCATGTTTGCGGACAAGAAGGAGAACAGAAAGAGAACCCTGTGGGTCTCGTAGCTTGGTGGCAGCTGCGAACAAGAGATCAGAGAGGTGAGAGGAAGGCATAACATCCATACCAGGCTTTGCTGGGCCTGAGGGTTGAGAAGGTGATGTCTAGACCAAGAACTACTGAGATTGCTTATACAGATATCTGTACACATATCTAAAGCCCAGGACACTTTGGATCCCAATACCAGATTTCACTGGCTGTTGTAGACCACTTACTTAATCCTGGGGCGCTCCAAGATGTTGGAGATGTCAAGCTATTTGCTGACCTGGGTCAGAAACCTGGGAGAGATCCACATGCCACCTTCCTGCTCAAACAGGGGGACAACACATTCCTGCTGGAGGGACTAAGGAAATGGATGGAAGTAAATTCAGGGGAGTGCTGAAATACAGAGCTGTAAGGCAACATCAGATTTTGGCAAAAAAGGGGAATAACTATGACACCATGAAAAAGAAGGGTTCCAGGAAGGTAGTTTAGAAATTGTGTAATAACACATAACCACCCATATGCTAGTTTGTTGCAACTTAATTTGAATTCCAGGGTTGTCACAAATATTGAATAAACAATGATTTCTGAAATACTCTTATTGCAAGTTCCTTGTAAAGCAGCGAAAAGGTTCCTGTTGAAAGGTGCTCTGATAAGGAGAGGGAACTCTGAGCTCAACCTGAGAGAGGACACCAAGGACCTCCTATAGTGTTCAATTTGCTAACTGTTACAATATGTTCTTACTACTGCAGTTCAATTACCTGTTGCAAGAAGAAGTAAACGGGTAGAAAATCAGCTCTTGAGGGTCCCTTTTTGTTCATCAAAGAGATTTTTTCTCAAATCACCTTAAGAACTTTTTGTTAGCAGGCCTGCAGATGCTCAAAGGCTCGTGGTAAGACTCCAATATAAGGAAGCTCCAACGGTAATAGAATAAAAAGATCATTGACATGATGCCTGTGCTGTGGATGGAAACGACGCCAGAGTCCCCAGGAGTCTTTGGATCCTGCATCGGAGCTCCATGGTCCCCCTTGCCAAGGGCACGTACCAGCAGTCAGCCAGCCCAGTCAGGCACCCGGTGTCACCCCCCTCGTTTTGTCCAGGAGGAGATGCCGGGAGGGGGCTGCGGTGGAGCAGAGGCCAGAGGGAGTCACCTGGACCAAGGGCTGGGTTTGCTGGTTGGCTTTAACTACATGCTACATTCTGTGAACTTTTTCTAATGGGTTTATAAAGGCTGTCATTAGGAGGATCCTGGAGGATCCCTTTGCCTTTGGTCAAATCAGCCAAACTTTTATTCTTTTAACCCCAACAAGAGGCAGTTGTGGTCTCCAGGCCATGATGTCAGATGCAGGACAGTGGGGTCCCATGGTGACAGCATCTTGCTACGGGCACCTGGTTGTCCAGCCAGAGTGACTCCCGCCCCAGCACACACAGTGTGAGTCTGGAAGGCTGGGGCAGACACTTGCCACCATCCTGCATTTGTGGACCGGTAACATCAGATGTCCTGACTACCAAGAAAGGTCCTTGGGAGGAGACATCCAGGCCCCTCCAGCTCAGAGCAAGCTTGGGGAAGGCAGGCTTCTGTTCCCATCACACTCACAGCAAAGCTTCCACCTCATAGACCAGAGCACAACAAACTAGTAAAGCCAATGCGGGTACTATTTGGGAGCATTTGTTTAAAAATAATTCATACTGTTTCAGAACATCTGCAATGTTTTACGCTACTTATGTTCGCTATGTGATTTATATATGTTTTACCAAGCAGCTGCATGGCCTGTCTGTCTTTGGAAACCAAGCAGTTAGCACCCATGTACTGTGGATTTTCACATACACACACACACAGAGAACAAACCAACCAGAAAAAAAACACATCTGTGGGATGCTTTATTGTCATTTCAGAAATCCATTAAAAAGAAAGACGGAAAGGAAAGAAATATCAAGCTTCTAAAAGTTAAATCCTTGTTTCTGCAACACTGAAGCAGCTCTGAATCTGGATGTTAGCTGCTCCTGTGAACCCTTTTTTAAATTCTTTTTTTTACACAAGAACTAGCATATTGAACCCGAACAAAGATCGTCAGAGCTTTCATCCTGTCTCTGACACAGCCAGCAGCCTCCAGTTAGGTAAGAGTAGGAGAAGCAGGGCAGGAATATGATAGCCCTTCCCCTGACACACTGTCAGAGGTAAGAGTCAGTGGTTTGGAGACTTCCAAAATTGGGATTGCACACGAACCACCTGCTTTATGGCAACCAGTGGATCCTGGAAAGCCAGTTTGCCTTTCCTCTCTTTAAACTCACTCACACATTTTACTGAGTGCTAACACAGTTAAAAATAGCTGCTAATTACCCTCTGCTCATCTGTCCTGCCCCACTCATTGCTTTGGAGACCTTTGTGTAAAAGGTCTCTAAAAGTGTAAAAACCTCTACGTGGGTCTTTCCCCATCCAAGACTTGTTTTGTACCTCTGATCATCCTGGCTGCCCTTCTCACAGGCTTTTTCTTTACTGCAGCATCTTTTCTGAGGCAGGGCAACAAGAAAGATATGGATTATTCAAAACACGGACAATACCATGAGCTCATTACATATATATTAAAAAATCTTCTCTCTTAGTGGCATAAAATCATTGTACATTCAAAACAAATTGATTCCTTGTTAAGATTAAAAAGTGATCTCAGTTTTCAATGCATGAACGAAGTTGCTGTATAATTCTTGTACACACAAGCTGACATTTCCAAACGAAGCAGTACAAAATTAGCCTCGTACTTCCAGCTGCAAGGAATCGGGAAGGCTTTTCTAAAGCGTTTAACTGCTTGAGGAGCCAAAGTCCCAAAAAATTCAACCTGCAATCTCTGGTGATGGGATATGGTCAAATCACAGCCCCTTGGCTCTCTCACCAGGAGACTCCTCAGCGCATCAGAAAGTGGAGTTTGTTACTCAGCAAATGTGTCTGTATTACTCCTATAAGGAAAGTTTTTCCTTGGGCTTTAGCACTGCTTTTCAGTATGGATGAGCATTTTAAGGACTAAGCTTAAGAAATAAACTTCTTCAGAAGCCAAAGTCTCTATGGAAAAGCTGGGAAACTGCTCAGAAACTAATTAAAGAAACAAGCACAAAACAACCACTTTAGCAGCATAAGCCTGTAAGACGAAAAGAAAATGCAGACCCGCAACATGAAAAGAAATAAAACTAATTTAAATTTTAAAAACATCTCTTTTTTTTTTTTCCCCCAATTGCTTTGTGCTTACCCTGATTTCTCTGCACATAACAGCCCCTGGCCACAGCTCAGCCATCGCCATTTCCCACACACATCAGCAGTTCCTCTGCAAAGCTGGGTTTGAAGCAGATCTGTGCTCATTCAGACCACCAGATCCCCCAGCAGGGTCAGGAACAGTGTCCGGGGCAATGCATGTACCTTCACAGAATCATAGAATGGTTTGGGTTGGAAGGGACCTTAAAGCCCCCCCAGTGCCACCCCCTGCCCTGGGCAGGGACACCTCCCACCAGACCAGGTTGCTCCAAGCCACATCCAACCTGGCCTTGAACCCCTCCAGGGATGGGGCAGCCACAGCTTCTCTGGGCAACCTGGGCCAGGCTCTCACCACCCTCACAGCAAAGAAGTTCTTCCCCACATCTCATCTCCATCTCCCCTCTTTCAGTGTCAAACCCTTCCCCCTCCTCCTAGGGCTCCCCTCCCTGATCCAGAGTCCCTCCCCAGCTTTCCTGGAGCCCCTTTAGGGACTGGAAAGGGCTCCAAGGTCTCCCTGAAGCCTTCTCTTCTCCAGTCTGAACCCCCCCAACTCTCTCAGCCTGTCCTCACAGCAGAGGGGCTCCGGCCCTCCCAGCAACTCTCTGGCCCTCCTCTGGATCCTCTTAACCGAGGACCTTCCTCCTCTGAACCCATGAAGTCCACTGCAACCCTCTGCAGGGCAGAGGATGGAGGCCACAGGCCTGGTCGCTGACCTCCAGCAATAGCGTGGGCTATGGGGTGAGCAGAGAGGTCTGGCCAGGCAGGACACAGGCCAGGGAGCTGAAGGAAGAATAATCCTGCCCCTAAGGCAGCATCCCTTCTCAGTCCACAGTCACTAGCTGGAAAGCCCTACGAGATGGCCGTGTTCTCTGACCTCCACCACTGTAGAGACAATAAGACTACCTGGATTTAATTCTGCTTCAAGCTCAGAGCTGATCAAGAGGGAAATGCAAAACCTGTCCACTGAACCTGCCAGTGACACCAGACACACGAACCCCCTGGGCACAGCAGCTCACTCCTGCTGCTGTTAAACAACATGGGCTCTTGCTCCAGCTTCTGGCACCAACCCTTATCTAACCTTTTCCCACCAGTCTGAAGAACCCTTCTCACTCAGGTGTAGTCTCCTGCATGGGCCTTAGCAGCTGTGAGCCACTCCAACACTCAAAGATAGGTATCTGAGTTGGGGTTGGTGTAGCCAACGGTGGGCATGGGACCTAGAGCTCTGTGCTAGACCATCTGCAGGCAGATGACCCTACTGACTGCCCCTCTGGCCTCCAGGGCCAATCTCCTGCATGGTACTGGTATGACCTTCTCCTCCAGTTTGGAAGCTCTCAGGTCTGCTCTTGCACAGACCTGAGGTGCTTTTTGCCTCCCCATAGTCATACTGCCTGCATTTCTCAACCAACCATAGAATCATCTCATTTGGAAGGGACCTTTCAGATCATTGAGTCCAACCGTCAACCTAACACTGACAAAAACCATCACTAAACCATGTCTCTAAGCACTGTGTCAACTCATCTTTTAAATACTTCCAGGGATGGTGACTCAACCACTTCCCTGGGCAGCCCATTCCAATGCTTAATAACCCTTTCAGTGTAAAAATTTTTCCTAATATCCATCCTAAACCTCCCCTGGTGCAACTTGAGGCCATTTCCTCTTGTCCTAAAAGGTGTCTCTTGGCTCAGCTGACTTCAGCCAGAGGAAATTAGAGACCAATACCTAAACCAGCAGCAAGCCCCAGCCAGCACCATCCCACTGTGTCTGCCCAGAGCAGGAGCAGTGTAGGCTCGACACACACAGCAGGTGACATATGTTGAGTCTCAGGAGCCTCTCTCAGGAGGCACTTTTCACCAACACCATCTGTGCAAAGGGTGTTCCAGGTCTCCATGGTCCAAGCACCAGTCGCGAATGCCAGAGCTGCAGCTCTGGTCTCTGCCAAGGAGAACAGGCTGCGTGGGGTCGGCGGTGTTTCCAGCCACTTCACAGCCTGAGCCTCACGCTCAGAAATTGCAGCAAGATGGAAAAGGTCAAGCACTAAGAGTCCTTGATGCAAGTCTTTGCAAAACCACTCTGCAACCTAAAAACACTCAGCCTGCTATTTAAAGAGAGGACTTTCCCAGGAGACAAGCCTGGCACAGAGTATAGGAGAGGAAGGAGTTATTAGCTTTTCCTGTACAATGTCTAGGAGAGCTTTTCTGCTGGCATAGCCCTGGCCTGGCTTCGCCTGAAACCCATGGAAAAACCTTAAATGGGCATTGCAGAACCTGTAGAGGGGATAGTTCCTGCAGAAAGCATGGCCAAGCATGGAAAAGGTGGCGAACAAGCATGGTCCTACTTGGAGGTATTATGCAGACCCAATTGTAAGTCCCTGCATGTCAGCTGGAGTAGGAACAAGCTCCCGGCTAAGGGAGATATGGACCTGAGCTCCTTCCAGCTGAGCATGGACTCATACCTGCTTTCTGCATCAGCCACGACATTGTTGGTGCCTCTATCCATCACTGCTCTCCTTGCTGATAGGGACAATGGAGAGAGCTCAGCGTGAGACCATCCATGTAGACATGTACAACAGGGCAAGTGAAGCTGAGTGTCACCATATACCTTAGGAAGGAGACAGATACCAAGAAGCTCCAAGTGAAGAAAGGAGGAGTCATCAGCAGAAGTGGAGGGGTTTCCACTAGACAGATTTGAAGGGCAATGAAAGAAGGGGGAGAAACTTCTGTGCACATGGACACCTCCTTTTGCTACAGGCCACGTGTGCCTGTTGTGCACACACACACGCAGTTCCTACTATGTCCCTGCAATTTAGGCACTCTGCAATTGAGGCACTATTTTCCTCTCAAACTTAAAACCAGCAATTAAAACTGTCACTGCCCTGAGGGCAGGCCCACTGAAGGACTGCAGTCATTCTAGCTCAGCATTCCAGGATAACCATGTCCATCAGGTTCCTGGGAATTTCTTCTGGCCCAACCACAGCTCCCAGTGATGGAACAAAATAGGAGGACCTGCCAACACACCGATCTGATCCCAGCTGCAATCCACACAGCAGAGGAAAGGGCAGCCAGCTCTGAGAGTAAAACTGAGTGATGCCTGACTTGGGGGGAGCAGCAGGCATCTGAGTGCGCACCAGGGCAATCCCAGGTCCACGCAAGCTGAAGACAGGTCCCAGGTCAATTCTGGTCCAAGTCTTGGTGCCACTCTCCCTTGGCACATTACTCTCATTATCCTAGCCTCAGCTGCCTTTGCTCTGCCAGCAGAAGAAATGAGCTGGGATTCTGGGCCAGGGAGAGCAGATGCAGCCCAGCAGGACTACCAGGGATGCAGTGCCAGTATGCAAGTAGTTCCCTTGTTTGGCCATGGTCTCTTGGGTGGTCTAGAGCCCTGGCATGTCTTCTTTCTCCAGCTGAGCCTCGTTTTCTGACTCCGCCAAGAGAATGATGTTTCCCTCCCTTCACCCAGGATGGATCCGGAGGCAGCTCCCTCCAGCCCTCATGAACATGCTGGGTACCAGCTTGTCTTTGGGAGACATAGCAAGTTTATGGCCTTTGCATCTCAGAGGGGTTGGGAATCAGTTCTTGGTGGAGGGAACTGGGATGAACCCAAGCCCTGCCTCTGCCACCCTGCACTGGGTGTCCTCGAATGAACCTTGAGCCAAGACTGCGCACTCCTGCAGCCTTGGGCAGTTGTGAAACTGCACTGGAAGGGAAAGGGCTGGTAGCAGTAGAGCCAGTTCACCTCTATTTTGATCATTTTAACCACCTTCATTTCACACCTGGGCCCAGGCATTAGCTAGAGCTTGAAGGCTCCAGTGAGAGAGTGGAGGCTGCAGGCATTGCCTCCTCCCAGGCTGGGAGAAAACAAAGCCAAAAGCCCCCTGCATCCCCTGCGCCAAGTACCAGCATTGAACCACGGATAAATGCAGAGGAAGGAGGGAGAGAGGCTGCTGCTCTCCAAGGAGAGGAGAGGAGAGGAGAGGAAAGGAGAGGAGAGGACGAGAGTGGTGCTAGCACACCGCCAGCCAGCTTCACACAGAGAGGAATAAAGTAAAACAAAACTTCATTGCCCATGTCCAAACTCACCAGACCCAACTCTTCCTGCTCCCCAGGCCTGTGAATCTGCCAGGCATGTCCAAAACCACTAACTGCTCATCAAAAATGCAGCATCCAGCCAGTCTTGTAGTGCAAGTCACAGTCCTGGGATGTTATACCAGTAATAAATATGATCTGCACGTCCAGAGGGAACTGGCCCATACACAAGGAAGGCAGGATTACAGCATCGCTCCGTTGTGAAAACATCCCAAGTGAGTTTAGAGAAAGGCTCAAGACAGTTGTAAAGAAAAGCCTAAAATGGTACCAACGGCCAGGAAAAATGGTGTGAGGTTGAAGACACATGATCTGCCTCTCCTCTAAGGAGAAGCTAAAAGAGGTGACCTGATAACAGCACCTAAGTACTTTCAAGGAAGAAAAGTACAGGGTACTCAAAGGCTCTTTAATATAGCAGAGGATACCAAGCAAGATCCAGTGGCTTAAGGTTACAGCCAGAGAATTCAAATCAGAAATTACATGAGTCACAGTGATTAACCACAACCACAAACGGTGGAGGGAAACAGCAGCTCATCCATCTACCATGTCCTCAAAGCCAGACTGTCCAAAGAACAAGCTGCATTCCCACACCCAGTTTCGCAGGGGTAAGCAGGGCCAAAGAGCTGTACCAGCCCTGTATGTCCTACAGCCAGTGCCCGACACCACCAAAACCAGCCCTTTCAAGGTGGGACTTCTATGTTCATGGTCCCTCCCCTCCTAAAAGCAGATTCTAATACTCACACTCACGGAGGGGCACACGGCAAGTCCCAGCAAGGCAAACAGCACACAGCCACTTCTCCCCAGGTCCTGCTCCCTCTGGCTGCCCTCTCTGCTCCCAGGTTTTCAGGATTTTGCTGAAATTCCAAACCTCTCTGCAGCCAGCAAGACAAAGGACGTGGATGCAGACAGCCTCCCCCCCTGCTCAAGGAGGGAGGGAGGGTTCGGCAGCACATGCACCATGTGCTAAACGAAAGCTGCCTCCTAACCTCCCGAGCACACTCTTCCCTTGGTCTTCATTGCCATTTCATTGCCAGCTTTGCCCTTGGCCATCTTTGTCCCGGGCCACGTGCTTGCGAGCTGAGTGTCACCCCATTGTGCCCGATTTCCCAGCATCGCACACCGAGCTGTTGTTTCCAGCACCTCCCAGTTTAGCACTGTCTGCGCCGTTCGTTACCATGCCGCCTGCGCCGGCCTCCAGCTCACTAATGAAGCTGTTAAATAAGAAACACCAATTGCGGGTGTGTGTGTCCTGCACCCCACGCACAGCCTCAGCACCCCACCTCTGTTTACAGCCCCCCAGGCAATCTTTGCCCTTTACAGCAGCGCTTACAACGTGGGCTGTTAAAACTCAGGCTGCGACAAAGATTTCATGTGAATCTGCACCAAATGCTTTAGTAAATCTCGGTCTTGCACCATCTCTTCATTTTGTAATTCCAGACTAAAGGGTAGAGCCAGCTGAGATGCTTTTGACAGAGCATTTAGAAAATGCAGCACTCCTGAAAGGGACCACAATGAGGAATTGCATCTATTTTGACAGAGCTCCCCAAACAAACACCTCAACACTGTTTGCTTTAATTTCCTTGTTTCCTGAACACTCAAACGTGTATTCCAAAATGGATCCTTCATTGTAATTTCATGTTTATTGGTGAAAAGAATGTATACCCTGCTTGGGAATTACAGAAAACAAGATGGTCCCATGTTTTCAAAGCAGCTGGGACTGTATTTCCCATCTGTGGGAAAATGTAAGGGTCATTTTTATTCTTCCTTGGGAAATCTGGGGCAGGCAGAAGAGGGGGATAACATTGGAATCTCCCACAGAATATTAATGCTGTTTTTTAAGCATCTCTCCTGAACAGTATTTCAGTTTTCTTAGCAGGATTAATTCCTTATAATCCTAGGGTACAGTTTGCCCTTGTATCAGCCCTTTCCTCAGCCCTTTTTCCTGAGCTTGGCAGTGTCAGAGTAGCTCTGCCATGAGCTGCCCCTGCAGCAGGACTGGGTCCCAGGTTTCTGAGAGGTCTTTTTCTCCAGTTACCCCTTGTCTATGGGAGCTGGCTTTACCAGCGAAGGGCCCCAAGCCTGCTGGGAGGAGCATACTCAGCACCTGCACACCTTTGCTGAGGTCCAGCTGCCATGTACCCGGTCCCACCAAGCTGTAGACACCAAGCTCCCCTCTTGGACAAAGCTCCTGTGTAGGGAGGGTCCAGTTACGGAGCTGGACCTACCAACTGCTTCCAAAGGAGCGTGCATCCAGTGGGGTAAGGGACTAAGCATCCCTGTTTGTGTCACCAGGCCAGGTCCCTGTTTCAAGGTCTCCCCTTCCACACTGGAGCATCATTTCGGGAGTCTGGGTCTCAGCTTCAGCAGGGGCTTCCCCAAAGGGAGCCGTAGGAGCTCAAAGCTGCATCACAAAAAACTGTCCTCTGGGATCTCGTGCCACCACCCGATGTTTGTCATGGAGCCGTTCAGCGGCTCCACAGCAGCTCTGCGCTCGCAGCCAGCTGGGACATGGTTGACTTTGGACCAGGACACCCAATATCTTCCACTGTTTCCTGCTTTAGTAGAGGGAAAAGTTGGCACCCAGGCATGCACCGCTGCCATGGGCCATGCTGGCTGCCTGGCCAGGTCAACACCAATCTCTTCCTGCCCCAGCCTAAGGGAAACCTCTCCATCACAAACAATGCATCGACTTCACCTGAAGACAGCAAAGTTACAAGGCAGGGAGAAAACACAGCTGAAGAAACCACCCCAGTATCCTGCTGGGCGTAAAGGGAAGGGGAATCCAACAGCCTTCGCCACAGCAGAGTGAGCCTAGGCCCTGCAGCATTACAGACTGGTGGTCTGTAATGGTACAGGGTGGTCCAGGAGTGGCCATGGGCACCGTGGATTCCCAGTGCAGGAGTGCTGCAAGACACAGCCAGAGAGGATCCCTTGGTCTGGAGAGGGAAGAAGAATTCACAGCTCAGCAGAACACAACAGGCATCCAAATGGCTGGAGCACATCTTCTGTTAGTCAAAATAAAATGTAGATGCTTAATTATTAATCAGCTTATATGCAAAATAGGTATCATAGCAGAATGGGGGAGGGGAGAACGCATTGTTCCTTAAGAATAAATATTTAACATGATACAGAACAGCATGAATTTTTAAAGAGGAGTTTTTGTAACTGCTGCAGCTCCTGAACTGCTAAAGAAGCAGACCATCTTCTGGCAGCAATGCCGGCTTCTAGAGTGGGCACCAGCCATTTCCACACAGGGGCTGCAGAGGAGGAGGAGGAGGAGGAAGGACGTGAGAGCCTGGGCCCCAGGAATAGCAGCTTTGCACCCACCATCCTCCTACGCCCGCTGCAGAGCAGCTCTGGAAGTGCATCTCCAGTTGGTGGGGCCCAGCTGGATTCCAAAGGGCTTAGCCTGCCCTTCCGTGTCCATGACGAAAACCCAGGTGATTCCTCCTGACTTCAGGAGGCTGCACAGCAAGAGCAAAGGCTCAGGGAGCTGAGCTGCTTCAGCCATTTATGCTTTTTGGAATGTGTGATGCTCTCTACCCTGCGTGGGGCTGGAGATGCGGATGGATGCAGCACCCGGCGCCCGGGACCCTGCAAACACCCACCCACATTCTCACTCTGCCCTTTCCCCACTCCTCCCAGTGCCTCAGCACCCATCAGCTGCTTCGGGCCCTGCCTGCAGCCCCAGGAATGAGTCAGAAGGGGAATTATTCTGACGGTCCCTCTACAGGGAATACAGTCTGTTCCAGCCCATGCAACCCTCCTGCCCCAGCACTGCCAGGAACTGCACCCAGAGGAGCCTTTCTCAGGCTTGTGCTGCTCAGGGCTTGCCCAGCAGCTCCTGTTGGGATGCCTGCTGTGATCCCCAGCTCCCAAACTTCCCGCTATGAATACCTGGTGCCTGCTAGATGGGGCTGCCACCCAGGACCCTGCCTTCCCACTAGGTGAAGTGAACAGAGCTGGAGAAATTCCACCCACCACCAGTTCAGCTCTCTGCTGCCTTGGGCACCTCCACGGCCAGGGCATCCCCTGGGGAAGCTCTGGGTAAGGGCAATGGGGCACTGCACCACGGGACAGAGAGGAGGAAAGGGCTTGTGCAGCCGATATCAGACCCCGCGGCTCCATCCCCACCCTAAGGGCTTGCTGGGTGCTCAGAAATGCTCTGAGGAGCAAAGCAGGAGCTAAACTTCCCTTTCAGATTTCTGCTGAAGTCAGACAAACCGAGGAACACCGACGCCATTTTCACAGGTAGGAGCACCAGGAAACGATGCTGGCTGAGGAGATCAATAGGTCCTGAGTGCTGGGCCAAGGGGCAGAGAGCCCAGCAACAGCAGCACCAGCTCTGGTGTGGATGCAGGGAGGGGCAGGAAGGCCAAACATGCCCATGGTGGGGGGAATGAGTATGGAGAAAGTGTGTGTGTGGGACAGGGTGTCTGCAGGAAGGACTCCCCTGGCAAGGCAGGGAGTCTGGTGGGAATCAGCAGGATCTCTGGCCCCACATGCTGGGTTGAATGAGCTTTGGGAAACCTCCACTTCTTTAGTTCACCATGTACTGCGAGAAGCCAAGGGGCTTTAGATATCACCTCCAGCTTCCTCCCAGCACGGACTTGATGTCTGCTTGCAAGCATTGCATGGAGGAAGCTGCAACAGCACTGTGAGGCAGTGCCAGGAGTGCCTCTTCCCTCCTGCTGAAGCTAAAGAGTTAAAGCAGCGACATTGGTGAATGATCCTGCAGCTGTCCCTGCTCCCAGGGACTCCAGGACAGTCCCCCCTCTGCTGATGGGCCACAGGAAAGCTATTACACTCTCCCTTGATATATACCTTCCATAAATCCAGAGACTATAAATTAGAGTAACCTTCTGCTTTAAGGGCTGTCTGAGCTCTACAAAGGCATCCCAAAGTCAGGCAGATCCTCACCAAAGACACAGGTACTCTGTCCTCACCTCCCTCGGAGATAAGGAGCAAATGCACCTTTGGGACATGGAACAGCTGTGCCAATGGCTGTATTTGCTCAGGTCTTGGGAAAAAAACCCAATTTCTGTCCTTAGAAGGGAGGGAGACTGAAGCTGGTCTCCATGCCACTCCTGCTGTCCCCAGGACCTGTCACCCCTCCTTGCAATGTGGCTGCTCTTTGCCGCTGTCCCCATCTGGTTTGGAGGAGTGACTGTCTCGCTGACGAACAACAAGCTGCCGCTGTGACGAACACATGGGAACGAGCGCCGAGTCCTCAGCATCGCCGCTCAGAGGTCAAAGAAGAGGGCCATAAAAAAGATGCAGCACTTCCCTGCTCATCTTTGAAAGCACGTTACCCTGTAATGACTCTGCACTGTGTCTTGGCAGGAACGGAGACAGCTCTGAGCTAGCACAGAGTGTCTTCCTCCCCTCCTCCACCAGACTTACATGGGTCACTATGGCCTTCTGCCATGTGTCCGTGCTTGGGATCCGGCCTCAGAGCTGACCCCCACTCCACCAAGACTGCCTGAGCCCACTCTGCCACCCCCACATCCCAAATGGCATCCCTGCTGCCCACAGGGATGCTCCAGGCTGTGCTGGGAGCCCCAGGGTTGCAGGCAACAGAAATGGAAACCGAGAGACCAAACTGGGATTTACCTCACTGGATCCAGCTCCCAGCTGCCGGCAGGAGCAACACGACTCACCGGCCCCACGGGAACAGCATCCACTGGTCACCCACTGCCCTGGGCCAGCAGAATTCCCTCAGCTACGCCTATTCTACACCAGGCGTTCACCTGCTTCCTTCACACTTTGCCCTTTGCTTCCCCTGGGGCATCTCTCCTGCCTGCCAGGCACGGAGTGAAGCTGTGGGCAGCAGCACAAGAGCTGGACCCACTTTACAGGGCCTACCACAGCCTACATGAGCCCAAGTCTGTGGGAACACAGCAAACTGAGCCCTCCAGGCACATGGCATGTAAGGCTGATTTGCCCTCCCCAGGAGGCTGGGGGGAGCAGAGGGGTGCAGACCCACGTGGGGGGCTGCGCTGCAGGGGGTCTGAAGTTGCCACCTCACCAGGGATGCAGATCTTGGCCGTGTGAGGGCTCCCAGGCTGCAGCAAAGCCAACTTGGGCACAAGTGACAATGCACACATCTGCAGACAGTTCGAATCCCAGAACATTTGCAAGTGCTCAGATGACAAATGTCCTGCATCTGGCAGGACTGCACTGCCATGCACGGCAACTGGACCTGCCTTCACCTTGGAGCCATGGAGAAAGCAGGACTCAGAAGATGATGGCCAAGAGCATGAAGACATTGCCATGGGACAACACTTGCCAACCACGATCCAGTTTTCTGCCTTGAGAAGGTCTTGTTTTCACGGCACCAGTAATGTACCTGCATGGCCTTAAAACACACAAGAGTGCATGCAGGGCATGAACGAGCATGTTTCCATCGCCACGCTGCCATAAACTCAGAGGGTTCAAGGCAAGCCTGCCCAGATCTGCGTGGGATCAACACCTTCCCATTCCCGAGCCACAGGTGGGTGGCACCAGGGGACCCAGACCTAGAACTGGAGCAGCCTGGTGTAAAGCCACTGCATGGTCCCCAATCAGTGGCCTCCAACCAGCAGCCTCACCCCTGGCTCTGGTGCTGCCACCCAGCGTGTCTCACAGCCTAAGCTGGGCAGAGCATCAACACACACCCAAATTTAAAGCTGAAACTAAGCAGATCAGCTTTGCAACAGAAAACACCCCCAAGAACCCAGCCTGCTCATCTGCTTCTGGATGAGAAATCTAATAAAGTCATTGAGGTGAGTTAGGTCTGGACACCATTATTCTCCCCCAATTTGTGCTGTCAGCCCCTTGTAAAACATGACATATGACTCTGAAAATTCATCTTGGGCACCAAACAGAATTTATTCTGCTGTAAAAAAGAAATGCGCAGAAAGAGACAGTGAACAGTGGCCCAGGGACCTCCATGCCACTGAAAACACACACGCACTGATCTCAGCAAACAATTGATTTTATTCCCCACTGCCGCCATCCGTCTCTGCTCCATCCATTGCCCAATCTGGCTGGCAGGAGAATATGAGTTTTAAAGGTCACCACTTAATGATGTTAAGGAGACATCCTCCTTCCCAGATAAAATACTGATCAATCTGTAATATTTCTGACTGGACTCTGCTCATGGAGAAGATACAGGAGGATTCCGTTCCCCTTTATGTCTCAAATATACTTAAAGCCTTTTCTGAAATTGAGCTGATAACTCACGCTGGGGACAGAGACAGGGTGGAACTGACACATCATGTGTCCAGCTTGCAGGCAGGAAGCCAGCAGAAGGGGTGATGAAATGCAGTTGGGATTGCTCTACAACATAAAGTGCTATTATATCCTTACATACCTTAACATATAAATGTTCAGCTATTGCCTCTCCTGTCACCTGTGGAGAATTAGAACTGTTGGAGCATTCCTGGACCCACTTTTCTCCATGTATTTCGCACTCCTGGGCTCCCAGAAGGCTTCCACACTGCTCAGAGATGCATGGCACCACGGCTCCTGGGGCTCAGCCAACTCACAGAGCTGGAGTGTCATCTCCCCGTACGGCTTTGGGGGACCTGGGACCCTGAGCAGGCACAGAGACAGCGTCACCCCTGTTGAGTGTCCCAACCCGGGGACTTTTTGTCACTGAAACGCACGTCCTTCCCGTGAGGTTCCTTGTGGACTGCTCTGGCAAGACATGCCCAGTTCTTTGCCCAGCCATTTCCAGGCTGCTTTCAAAGCACAGCAGCCAAGAAGAGCTTGTTTATCAGGTCTGGCTCCCTACAGAAAACCCCCTCTCTGGGGAGACCTCTGTGCCCCATCCCTGCCTTGCGAGGGAAGCGCAGGGGAGCCCTCCCACATCCCAAGCAGGAGACCTGGGCTCTCCTTGCTTTAAAAAGCAGTGTGATTTAAACGTTCTCCTCCGGAGCCCTCTCCAAACACTGAAAGCCGGGCGCTCAGGGATGCAGGCAGCACAGAGCCCGAGCATCACACGCCGTCTCACACCTGCACCTCCCTCCAGCCCGCTCCGAATCCAGGCTGCCAGCCAGGGATAGCCCCCTCCTGAGTAGCCTGAGAAAAAGATAAATAATTTGAATACACAATCTTCAAAATGAAGCAAACGACTCCATTTGAAATTACACCGAAGAGTATTTAATTTGCTTTTGGATGTGCAGCCTGAAACAAGCACTCTACCAGAGGAAGTGTGTTTATAATTTATTCAGCAGCCAATGCATTTCAGAGTCTTTCAGAAGTCCTCACAAAGAATGCCACGGATGGCGGGGGGGTGTGGGGGGTGTGGAGGGCAGGGGTATTTTATTTATTTTTTGTTTTTCTAAAGAAAGTAAGCAGGGTCAACTCCGAATTTCTAAAGCATCTCAGAGGTGCTCAGACTTTTAAAGCTCTCCAGAGATAGCATTCACACCTTTTCTTCTATTCTTACTCATTTTGCTCTGCAAAGGAGATCCTTCCATCTTTGTTTTAAAAACAAAACAACACAAACCTCCCTGCCTTCCTTACAAACAGGCTCCAAAACTCCATGTTTTTTCAGGGACAACAAAGAGCAAATTAACATCCCAGACTTGTCTTTATTCCCAAACAATTCCATGTGAAAATTATCTTTTACTACTCGAGGCCAGGAGCTTAAAACAGCATGGATTGTGTGCTCAGGCAAACAAAAACAGGTCAGTTCTAGTTTTTCCCCCATTTCCCTCTATTTGGATTTCAAATGAGCTCCCAGAGGCGGATGCAGTTTCAGCTGAGGCTGAATGAAGCTGCACCACAGAAGTCAGGAAAGACCCTGAGCCCACAGGGGTCTCTGCATGCCCTGTGGAGGGTGGGATGCATGGCACGGCCTGGACCTGCTGTCCCCACACGTTCCTGCTTCCCCAGAGCCCCCCGAAGCGCCCTGGGGTGACAGGGCTGCAACCAAACCTCCAGGATTTTCAAACCTTTCTCCTTCCCCAGCAGAGAAGCAAAAAAGAGACAAAGCATTTTGAAGATGTCTTATTTCAGAGCTACCCCAGCAATACCTGGCAGGGACCTTGCGTGATCATTTCAACCCATGACCTATTTTAGATGAAGCTGAGCAGGGTCTCAACTCCCTTAGTCATTGACCAGGGCTCCTTCTTTAATGACTATCAGCATTTTACAAGCAGCCAGAGTTCCAGACAGAAGTCAGGCCCCCATCACATCCAGTGCTTTCTACAGACACAATCCCTACCAAAAAGAGCTGGATTAATCCAGGGAAAGGTGTGTGGAGGCAGCCCCTGTGGCTGGCTGGAGCTGTGCTGCCCTGCTATGATGGCCAGACCTCCCAGGGCAAAGGGGTGAGATCACCAACTTGTCCAGCTATCAAAGGCACTGGAGAAACAAGGGATGAGGTTTAGTAATAAATATGACCTGCAATTCATGTTTTTTTACCATCTTCTGGCAAAACAGTCTCCAATACTATAACCACAATTTCAGCTCTTTCCTTTGCTAGAATAAAGACTACTGCTGAACAGAGAGCCCATTGATTTCCTCCAAGCAATGCACAAAACTACACCAGCCACTCTTTCCAACAGATCTGGGCATCTGTACCCCCAAGTGGGACCACAAGGGTCTCTGCTTGGAGAGCTGGGGGATGCTCTTGTGATGGGTAAAGGGAAAAATCTCCCCTTTAACTCCCCAACAGGGAAGTAGTGCGGAGAAAACCTGCAACAGCACAAACGCAAGCTGTCAGAAGGGTAACGGCCTGCCAAAGCAGTCTCCTCACTAGACATGCAGCCTGTTGAGCCCTCAGAGCAGCGAGATTAATACAGTTGGGCTGTTTACAACTGCTCGCCAGCAAGGAATTTGTAACCCAGGGCAGGAAAGAACCCCAGGAGGTGAGACAGGCACAGCCACTACTGCTGCCCTGGGGAAAGCAGAAAACATCCAGATGTTCCCCCCGATTCTCCCCAGGCTCAGGGGCCAGATGCCGCTGGGTGCATCTCAGGCTTTAAATAAGAATAACCAACAGTTCTGGTTCCTGGGGTGAGCTCACTCTCACAGACCTGCGCACAGTCACGGAGCATCCTCCTGCCCGGGGAGAGCGAGCAGAAATATCACTGCTGTCCACCTGATCTAGGAAAGCAGCTTAGGGGTAAGCACAGAGATGAGAAATAGCAGGGCAGGGACCAGCACACCAGAATTAGCTGCCCAACGGAAAGGGGATTACATGCTCCGGCGTGTCCTGGGGGCAAGCCAGCAGCCAGTGAAGAATAAAGAAGTGAGGGCTGGGCTGGGGGTGACGGGGCTCTGCAGCATCATCCCGGCGCGGATGCTGCTGGCAGGTGGCAGCCGTTGCACAGGGATGAGTGCGAAGGGGAGAAAGCAGGGCATTTGCCATGGCCAGGGGAAGCCACCACCATCACTTACAGTACCTGGAGGTCGTCAGGGTGCTCAGGGAGCTAAGAAGGGGATGGGAGGGCGTGCAAACTGGAGACACGGTTATACACACAGCCGTGACAAGAGAAAATGACCTCAAGTTGTGCCGGGGGAGGTTTAGATTAGATGTTAGGAAAAATTTTTACAATGAAAGGGTTGTCAAGCATTGGAACAGGCTGCCCAGGGAAGTGGTGCAATCATCATCCCTGAAGGTATTTAGAAGACAGGTAGACATACTGCTTAGAGATACGGTTTCATGGTGGTTTTTGTCAGTGTTGGGTTGATGGTTGGACTCGATGACCTGAAAGGCCCATTCCAACCCAGACAATTCTATGATTCTATGACATTCAGCCACCAAGCAGCAGGTCAGCAGATGACAGGATGGGAGCGAACAGGTTTTGCCAGAGGTTTGTGCGATGTGGGTTCTTCAGTGACCTACCCCCCTCACCCGTGCATCCCTCCTATTGCCCACCCAACCTGTGCCCCACCGCCAGCACACCAGCTCTGTGCGTGATGGTGTCATGACAGTGTCATGAGGCTGCAGCCCCTCTCCCCAGGAAGGTCCATGCTGTCTCTGCAGATGGTGCTCCCATCCCCAAACATCTGCCCCGGCTCTGCTGCAGAACTGCTTCCTGACAAGGCAGAGGCAGTGACGAGAGATGCTGAGAAGCTGTGCTCCATTCTCCTCCAAAAAACCACAATACTGAGCCCAGGACCTGAAGAGGAGAAGGTGCTCATGCCCATGGCATAGGAGATGAGCAGCCAACAGAACAGGGACTAGAGGAGAACGTAGAAGAGCTGCGTTTACCAGCAATATCCCAACTCTGAAGCAGTGTGGATAGAAAAGGAGGCAAAAAATGTGACAGATTAATGGTCTAGAGCTGAAAGATGAGATTAGAAATTTCAGAATACGCCTGCATATTCCAGGTGCTCTTTAAATTTGTACAGTCTAGTTACTCTATTATGTAAAATTTAATTGCCTAAGAAATCCATACAGCTTCATGCTTTCAGCAGCCAGAGTGAGAGTTTCTTCTTTTTTTTGCAGTCTTTATACAGGTTGGTTTTAAACATTTAAATATGAGCTCTCCTGGATAAAGGGAGTTTATTAAATCAAGCGCCACTGTTGGGTTGGCAGCACAGAAGGACTCGGCCAAACAGGGGATGCAGGCAGGGTCCGCACAAGCTGTGGGAGGGCTGTAAAGGGTGCGGAGCAGGCTGCCCAAACAGCTCTTTTCATTGGGATAATACACCCAAAACCAGCTACTGGGATTCAGCATGTGAAGACACAGAAATGGCAAGGTTTGTTAAACTCCGGGCAGCAGAGCCGGGCTGGCACTGCAAGCAGGAGGGTTCATAATGCAGCCCTCCAGGGCTTCTGCTGCTCTTCTGCTTTGCCCTGTGGTGAGCAGGGACTCGGCAAACACAGTCACCCACCCACAGACCACCGCGGGTGGCCAGCACCACCCCATTCCTCGCTTCTGGCTCCCCCTTAAGCTGCCTGCACGGAGGGATGGAGAGAGGACTTTTCTGGGAAAAGCCCATCTCTTCTGACTGATCTGCAAGGAAGAGGGGATCAGGGCTGATCCCATACTGGGCAAAGAGCCCATTTGGATGGGGAGAAGCTCCTCAGCAGGGGCTGGTCACGGATGGCAGTGAGTTGTATCCACCAGCAGCACTCATCCAGGCAGCGTTGCATCTTGCCCAGAGCCTCCCTCCTGCCTTGGACCCTGGTGCTTGTGCCTCCAGGGCAAGGTGGGAATTCAGCCTGGATCTGCCAGGGCAAGTGAGCAGCTTCTGGAACATACAAGGGACCAAGAAGAGAGAAATGAGGCACCAGCCTGTGGTGTGTGAGCCCAGCCCTTGCGGGGATCTCTCCAGGTGGAGCAGAGCTGCTCTGTCACCTTGTCCCGTTCACAGCCCCATCTGTGGAATAACCATCGGCCAAAAGCTGAGCTGTGCTGCTCGGGAAATCTCACCTGCAAAGCCATTCACGCCCCTCTGGAAGCTATCGGGCAGAGCTGGGCATGCCGCGGAGCGATAGCAGTGAGTAATCCCCTCAACAGACACTCAGCCTCGCAGAAGCAGAGCAGCCAACAAAGGGATATTTAAGGTTGCTACTGAGCACTTAATATAGTTTATATTTACAGCTTAATGGCTTTTCAGCATCACTAACTTCCATTCCAACAAAAAGACTTCTACTGTATTGCCTCAGCTTAAGTGCTAACTACATCTTCACATTAATAAATATTTTAAAACAGTGGAACTCTAAACTCCTCTGGCACAGAGCCGGCATCTGCTCAGCTGGAGTTTGCATTTGCACATGAGAGAAAACAGACGGAAAAATACCTTCCGGATCCCCAGGACCACATCAGCCTCTCCAGCCCCACGCCATGGCGCCCCTGCCTGGGGGGTGAGCTGCCTCCCCTCTCCTCCACCCCACAAGGCACTGGCCATGGGGCTCCCATGGCTCCCATGGCAAGCCACCTCCTCCTCTGAGGGATTTATCTGGACACCAGGCTGACACAAAGGGCAAACCAGGCTCTGCGGGCACATCCTTTCCTGTGAGGCTGAGAGAGTTGAAAGGGGTTCAGCCTGGAGAAGAGAAACCTTGTCTGGTGGGAGGTGTCGCTGCCCAAGGCAGGGGGTGGCACTGGGTGGTCTTTAAGGTCCCTTCCAACCCAAACCATTCTGTGATTCTCTCACCCCTGGGTTGATGGGGCCAGGCCCTCAGCTCTGTCCCCCACGTGCCCCTCAGAACTCCTCTTCCCATCATTGCACCCACACATCCCAAACCCTTGGCAACCTTCATGCCTGAGCCCTGGGTGCTAGTACCTGCAGGGGGAGGCCCAGCTGTGTAGTACCCCCAACTCTCACATACACCCCAAATTCTCTTTCCCCTCACTGCTGAGTCCAACAGATTCTGACCACAGGGTAGCCGTAGGGGCACAGCAAAGAAATCACAGGTTTGAGCAGCCGACGGGCCAAATTAGCTCCAGAAAAGAGATTTAGCTCTGTCTTTGCTTAAGAGTGAGGGAGGTCACAAAATGAGCAGGAGATGGGGACACTGTGGGATTTTGTGGAAAGGACCTTCATGGAGTTATGGACCATCTCAGACCTTCCAGCTTCTGACCGTGATGAAGGCATAGCGCATGCCTTCATCGGCATGAATTCGCTGCGTGCAAGAAGCAATCCACGTCACAGAGAGCATACCCGCATGAACTGCTGTCCATGCAGAGGAGAGGGAGACAAAAATCAGATGAGCAGGTTCTAGGAAAATCTGCACATGGTCCATCAGAGACAAGGTTGAGAAGAGGACCTGTACCACAGTCGTCAGAGTGCCCTTCTCTCGAGGTTCTGTCCCCATAGACATGGCTCCACAAGGTTTGGATCTTCTCACAGAAAGGTCTCAGAATGCAGAGGTAACACTGGTTTATTGGTTGGGCTACACTGGCAGCATTGGCCCACTCTAGCCCACCATGGGCTGCGCTGCAAGCCTTGGGACAGGGGAATGGGCAGGAACATGGTCCCACCTGCCAAACCACAGCCCTCAGAGAGGCTCAGCATGCACTGCCCCACCTGCATGGCTGACAGATGGGTCACCTGAGGGTGCTGTTACTCATAAAGATTCCTTCCTGAGATTACTGGGGCAGTTTAGCTCAGGGAACTAGAAGAAAACACAGAGTACAGCAAGACCTGCTCCTTCCTGCAGCTCTTACTCCATGGATCACCTTAGTTGTACGTCTGGCCCAAACCATGACACTGTAATATGGGTCTGTGGCCACGGGGCACTCTTCATCAGTGTCCCTCTAGGCCAGGCTGGGGCTTGGCTTGGTGTTCAGGTGAGCGTGGTTCTCTCATGCAGACAAGTGCTGTGACTTCAAAACCCCGAGAGATGCAAGGAGAAATCTGCAAAGCCAGTCATAGTCTAAAGGATATCCAGGCTCAGGGAATAACTTGTAACAAGCCAGGGAACCATTAGCAATGAGCCACCACTGTTTAGAAAGACTGACAAGCAAGACCTGCTCAGCCATCCCAGCCGCATCAGTCAGAGGACTTGAGGGCCTTGGCCCCATCACCAGAGATGTCCACCAGACCTTCTGCTGCCAGCCACAATGCTCAGCTGCTGGTGTCTAGCCATAGGCTGCCTGCAGCAAGGTGTCCTAAAACCGCCTCCAAGCTAGCCAAGATACTAATGGAGCCATAGAGAAAGGCACGATGTCCAGCCCAGCTTAGCTGAGACCACAATCAGGAGCTCACGCACTTCCAGTAGGGCCCTTGAACCATGCTGGAGGGTGATTCTCCCACAGTGACAAAGCCGCTAAGGAACAGCACCAGTGGGGACACATGGGGACTCAGAAGGGCTCCTCATGCACGTTACAGGCTCTGCTGCTCCACAGACATCCTCCTCCTCCTCAGCTCGGGATGCTCTGCTCCTCCAGAGACCCCACATCATGCAGGCAAAGCAAGCTCTCACAGATCAAGGTCCTGTGGACCACAGAGCTGGGCTGTGCTAAGGAGTCCACCCTCGCCCTGCTATTAAAGACAAATTCCTGCGCAGCCTCCTCAGCCAGGAATGAGCCCATTCCATGCTAACCACGTCGGCCTTTTCAAATATAAAGCTCTTGAGGCAAACTCGTCCTCTGCCTCCCAGCAGGGGATCCCAGCCGGCAAGGGAAGCAGCTATGGAAGCAGGCAGAGGAACTGCTTTCATGTGCAGCGATAGGATGGCGGAGTTTGTGTCCCCTCCGAGGGACCTAATTGCACACACACACACACACACACACATCCAGCAAGCAAAGCCACGGCTGAGAATAGCAAGCATATATCAAGCACAATCTTGGTCATCTCTGCTTTTAATTGTCTGGATGGTTTGCTACAGGAGGGCAGAAAAAAAAAGCCCAAACCCACTTTGCTCTCAAGGATCCAGCTCTGTAAACGGCATTATGCCTCAACTTGTATAGGAAATTTTACAAAGCTCAGTTGAAGGAAAACCTTGACTTGTACAGTGAGAGATAAAAATCCGTAGCGTTCACAAATGAATGTGCCCATCTGCTGTGCACGGTATTATCTCTCTCAAAAAGGGGAAAAAAAAAAAGAAAGAAAGAAAGGAAGAAAAAAAAAGTGAATTGAACTTTGGATGCTTTTCATTTCCCTACAATGTGCAGCAAACTGTGATTCCTATTCATTAAGAGAGAAGATTGACATTCATTATAGTGTGCATTAAATTCCTCATTCTTCTTCTACCCTCAAAATTAGTCTACAGAGGGTAGTAACTGGTAATTTCTATATTGAATTTCTAGTAACTACAGTGGTTTTTTTTCTTCCAAATAAGCAAGGCAATTATAATAAGACACACTTCTTCCTAAAATGGTAAAACAGGCAGTGCCATTTGCAATCTCTGTTGCTTTCCTCTCCAGCTGCAGTTAGACATGTGCCCAAGCAGCTCACATGTTCGCTCCTGAGTGAATTTGGGAAAAAACACCGACATCCCAGAGCTGAGGCAGCCTCTGCTGTAGCTGCAGCTCTCACCCAAGATGCCTTCCCGCTCTGGTTGCACACAACTGCCATATATTGTCAAAGATGGGAGTCCCACTGTGCACGCAGGGGCGGTGGCAGGGAAGTGACAAATGTGCCCATACCACCACCACAGGATGCAAGAGCTTCCAGCTGAGGTCCCTGCAGAGGTGCTTCTGCACATATGAGCCAGGAGTTGCCTCCCCTGTCACATCTTCTTCCTCAGGTGAATTCCAGCAGAATGAGTCCATCCGTGATGCCCTCGTTGCTGGCCAAACACTACCAGCTCACAGGAACGACAGCAGACACATCACACCGCTCTCCTCCCCAGGGCAGGGTGCTTGCAAGGACCTCCCAGAATCATGGTCCAAACCCAGCTCCGGACACCATCTCCTCGACTGCATTTGAGTAACCCTGCTCCACCCAGGGCTGGGCCATCTCACATGTAGCTTAGCCACCACTGAAGTCCCTTCTCTCTGGAGATGCGAGGGAGGTCTGTGGCAATTCATGTGAACGTGATCTTAGCAGTGCCATAAGGATAAGCAATTAGAGTTTGTGGTTTTAACTAAGCAGCCCCACCTCTGCTTAGACAACAGGGGACCTGCAGACATTACAGACAGATCAGATCTCACACGGCAGACGTGCAGAAGCAGACTATCTCTGGAGCCAAGCAAAGCAGCATGAGGAAGACTGGAACGGGGACTGACACCCCTTCACCCCTATGCAGCCCACAACTTCTGATGCTGGATGCATGTCCAAGAAACCATCGTGGCTTGTACAGGCTTCCCTGGTGGCATGGCCAACCTCCAAGTGTGCATGAAGGGCCACCCACCTTCTGTGCAGATTTTTTAGGCATCCTGGGGAGCAAAGCACACGGGATGGAGAGCTTCTGGCCCTGCATAGGGTCTGGCTCTCCTCACCTTGCTGTGGAGGACACCTACCCCCTCCTGCCAGCCTGAGGCACGTCCAGGAGGCAAAGCTGTCCAGCCCCTGTGCATCCTCCTCTGTCCCAGGTTTGACAGCGCAGCTCTGCTGCCCCAGCTCTCCTCAAACAGCCCCAGGATTGCAGCTGGAGCAAGAGCTGTTCCCATCTGCCTGGATGGCTGTAGCCCACTCAAGGGATTCCTTGGCAGGGCAGACAGGGTGGGAGCATCACGCAGCTCTGGGGCACACAGGCTGGAGTGCGGTAACCAGTCAGGGATCTCCGACAGACCCATCGGCACGTGCAACCTTCCATGAAAAGCCCTCTGCCACTGCCCTTTCAGCTCTTCCATGCTGCAGCGGGTGCACCGAGGCCACAGCACAGCTTTCAAGCAGTGACCACTGAAACTGGACCTGTCACACTCCCTGGACAGGAAGCCACAATAGATAGTGGTGGCTAGAAACCTTTAGTGTGGGTACCCAAGGAAGGGTGTCCTTGCTGGGGACAGGGGACACAGCCATTCGGCGTGTTGGACAGTTGCCTCGGGAACAGCTGGACACAGCTGGATAGGTACACGTGAGTGCCACAACCACAGGAACCCCACTGCTCCTTGCCAGCCTGCCCGCTCCCTGTCTAGACAGTGCAACTTGAAACCAGACTTTTTTTTACAGAGACACAGCAATTGTATGTATTTTGCTATTTTCAGGCTAGACTCCAAGGTCCCAACCTCTGTCCCAAAGGGACAAACTCATGGCTGTCGGAGCTGCCCAGCAAGGTGCCCTGGGGCCAAGAGAGCTGGGAGCACGAGACGTGCTCACCCAGGACAGGGAACGGTCAGGAGAGAGTGCAGGTGCAAGGAACAGACATCGAAGGACATGATGGGATTATGAGGGGCTGAATCATCTGCTGGCACAGCCCACAGAAGACAGATCATGGAATCACAGAATCATAGAATCATAGAATTGTCTAGGTTGGAAGGGACCTTTAAGATCGTCTAGCCCAGCCATCAACCTAAGTGACAAAAATGAAAAAAACCCACATCTCTAACCCATGTCTCTAAGCGCTAGGTCAACCCATCTTTTGAATCCCTCCAGGGTTGGTGCCTCAACCCCTTCCCTGGGCAGCCCATTCCAAGGCTTAATAACCCTTTCAGTGTAAAAAATTTTCCTAATATCCGATCTGAACCTCCCCTGGTGCAACTTGAGGCCGTTTCCCCTTGTCCCATTGCCTGTGACTTGGGAGATCAGCCCCTGCCTCTCTACACCCTCCTCTCAGGTAGTTGTACTAGATCGGTATTTCTGCCCCAGGGCAGGTGGAAAATAGAGCCTGTTATAGAAACCACCTGTCCGGAGCCTTTCAGGGCTTTAAGATGCTATCTGAGGATTATTTAGACTTTGCATCCTTGCCTGGCAAGTTCTCCTCTAGCCCTGCTGATTTGTGAGCGCAGCACCCAGACGCTTGTCACACACGTCGCCTCATCAACCCTCAGCTGACACAAATTGGGAGCACCACAGGGAGTGAAAGGCAGTTTGGACAAAGCAACGCTTCATGATGGGCTCAAACATCACCTCGTCAGGATCAGCCGAGTAATAAACCTTGCCAGGGACATTCAGATCTCTGAACCCACCAAGCAAGGGATACAACTGCCTTCTTGCTCCTGAAGAAGCCTCACCATCAGTGCCAACAGTGAATTACGATAGCTTTACTAAAAGCAGACTGCGTCCTTTTGGTGGCTTCACTCCCACCCAGTAGTAATGCTGTGTCCGTCTTAACTATTGCCCTTGGTGTCCTAAAGACAGTGGAGACCAGGAAGGCCCAGACCATCTCGTAGAAGAGCAACATGGAGAAGAGGAACAGAGGAGCAGGTCTGTCTTGGTCTGACGCCTCTCCCCAAGGTACTAGCACAGTCATGTGAAATGCTACATCCCCAGAGGCAGCATATCACAGAGGTGGGTGACACCAGCACAGCATCGATGTCTGGGAGAGGAAATGCTTCCTGAAATGGAAATACTACTCAGTGAGCTGTTGCAAAAGAAACTGTTCCATGTCACCTGTGGACCTCCCTTGCCAGCTCCCAGAGGACAATAAAGCCCCTGTTCTCAGGACCTAAGTTCCTTGAAAGGACATACTATGGGATTTCCTCAATATCTTCTATCTGCAAGTAGGTCAATGCTCTCCATAGCCTTCCACCACAACTAGGAACTTGAGTTCCCCATCCAGGAACCCATGCTCCTTCTTGCATCCATGTATTAATCACACCTGCAGCTCAAACCCCAGTGTCTTTTCTCTTTAGGCAAGTGAGGGCTCCCCTTCTGAGAGGTGATTCTTCATCAGAAAACGTGAATGTGGTGTAAGCTCCACATATTAGTGCTAGTTTCGGAAAACTTGATCAGGAAGGGCTGTATCTGGACCAGGAAGGCACTTCTGGCCAAAGAGCATGCAAAGTCTGAAGTTGCCCTAATGGTTAAGGCACTCGTGCAGGCTTCGGGCCAGTTCAGAGCCTGGTTTGCAAGTGGGGTCAGAAGCATGCTCCTCACAAGCCATTGCTGTGAGGTGATAACACACTAACCCCCATCGCCACTTTGAGCTATTCTTCTCTGTGTAAATAATCCATCACCTTCCAGTCCAGAATGCCTGTGCAGCCTTGGGGCGGGCTGTTGCTTCTGGCCATGTCTGGTACAGGGCCCTCTTCTTGCCACAGGGGCTTGAGCCAGTGTCCCTTGGGTGACACTCACCATTGGCCATACCCCCTCGGGTGGCACAGGACAGGAAAACCCATCCCTGCACCGCTCTCATCTTTCCTTCCACGTTGCCAAGACAAAGACTGATGCTTTTTCAGTCCCCAGGGACACATGGCAATACCGAGGGCTCTGGCAGGAGCTTGAGCCTTCAGCTCTCAGCTGTGGGAACAGCATCGCTCCTGTGCAAAGCCTGCCACGGCTCCCCGTGCTGTCCCGCCTGGCTCCTGGGGGATGAGGACCGGGTGGGCAGCATCCTCCCCACCTCCTCCCTGTCCTGCGTTTCCCTCCACTGCTCACAGCCCTTCTCCTGCAGACTGCTGTGTTTATTGTTTATTAATTAAGGAGATTTTAATACACCTTGTGATGGATTTGTAATGGCTCTTATCTGAATTTACAGAGAGTTGCAGAATACATAGCAGAGCTTCCACATTCTCTTAATTAGCACCCAAGCAAATAAGAGCATGCTAGATCTGGAGATCTTTAGGGCCTCACACTCCCCTTCTCAGAGCCACTGGAGATGTGAGTGCAATTTCAAACAGTTAAGGCTGCTTGGAAGGGCACCTCCAAGGTATTTGTCATCACTTTCAAAACCCTTATTTACTCTCTGCTGTTTCCAAAAACCCCTCTGGGAGCTGGGAAATGAATCTATTTTCCTATTGAAACCCATCACATGGACATCCTGCTTTGCTATTTTTAGGGCTGCCTGTGAAGGCAGGCTGTGCTCTGCTCTGTTATTCCAGGGTCTTGCTTGCCTGGAGCTGCCCACGCTGGCTGTTACTGGAGCATCCTGGAGGAGAGCCCAGCTGCACACCTTGGCTTGTTCTTTGAGAGCTCCTGCTCTGCTGACCCTGAAGCATTTGTCCTAAACAAAGACAGATCTGTACTGGCAACTGTAATAACTCTGCAAAAAGCTGCAGGGAACATTCTGCACCAGGGCCACACAACCAGAGCCATTCACAGCGCTCTTCAGGTGTCTTCTGCCTCCCCAAAGCCACACTTGAAGCTGGCACAGTTCACATAGGTATGGTGGAAAAGCTGCAGAGACTGGCATATCCCCGCTGGCAGGAGCTCATAAAAGCAATGGAGCTGATGTGACAAGAAAGGCTCCGGCATGGATGGTCCGGCAACGAGAGCAAAGCCCTCTAGGGATGTCGATAGAGTCTTTGGTTATTCACCTGTGCTGAAATCCGCCTGCAGCATCCCTCCTGCCCACACTGTATTCACACCTCTGTGTTGCTCCATTAGTACCTATTTAGGTGCAGCCTGTAAACTCAACCCTTCATCTTAGTCTCTGTCCTGAGCTGGGATGGTCCTATCAGTCTCTTGCTAGCTTTGACAGCTGGGATTTCCTTCAGCTCTTCAACCGAACGGGGAGCTCCCTCCTGCTGCAGCAGCATCATCTGGATCCGACCCTGCAGGTGCTGCCCTCCCCAGAGGCAGAGGAGCCCTCCCCTGCTCCGGCTCCCAGGAGCCGCTCTCACCGCTGTGAGAGGTGTCACTGATGACAGCTCCCCCGCCCAACACCTGGCCACTGCGACATAATCCTCCCGACGTCACTCAGGAGCCAGCTCAAGTCACCGAAGCATGTTCCACCCATCAGGTCGCATCGGTTCGGGGCGGCTTCTGCTGACAGCAAGGCAGAGCACGGGAGCTCCCAGCGCAGGCAGAGCACGGGAGCTCCCAGCGCTCCCAGAGCACGGGAGCACCCAAAGGCTCCCTGGAGGACCCCGCTCCCCACGCTGGGGGCCAGCCGGATGCATCCCCAGAGACAGCGCATATGCCACCAATGCCCACTCCCCTTCCGAGACCAGGCAATCCCAGCTTGATGCCCTGAGTGACATTTCCCAGGTAAAGAACAGCACAGTAAATTCAAAGGTTAAATTTGCATATTTCCCAGTGCTGTTCTGAAGAACTGGCTAGACAGTTGCTCGGGATGAACTGCTGCCAACCTGCTGCACAGGGAGCACAAACACGGGGGCTGAGGGACCCTCTCAGGTGGCACCATGAAACTTCTCCACAGTGGCCTCTCGATCTGAGAGAGAGCAAACCAAAGGACCAGAAGCAGTGGAAGAAGCTTTGGCCATGCAGCTGTAGAGCAGCCGAGGGCAGTGAGGAGGAAGCCAGCGTTACTTCCATTACCCCATCTGACAAACAGACAGGACTGGATGCATCCTGGGAAGAAGCAATGGAGGCACTTCTGTATTAACTAGCACGACATCTGCTTTCAACAGTGTGCCTGGGACTGTATCGCTCCAATAATGTGCCCAGGGAGGCCACAAAGAGTCTCCACAAAAAGCTCCAAAGGCTACAGGCTCAGCGAAATGCTGCACATTAGGCACTCTTTATCGGGTGTGCAGAAGGACTGTTGCAAATTCAAATGAACAAGCGGCAAGTGAATCACCCGACGGGGACAGGGAGCAGAGGCAAAGCAGCCATCGGGGAGGGCTCTCAGAGGGAGAGGGCTTAGGTGAAGCCACAAGCTACTAAAACACAGGGAGAAGCTCTTCGGCAGCAGACGTGGTGGCAGAAACAGAGGGGCTGCCCTGAAGTGCGGGCACAGGACCACCCTGCAGCACCCGTCCCCCAGCTCGGCAGCGCCGCGTAGCTCAGCCTCAGTCCTTCGGTAACACTGGGCAAGGCATGGCCACCTTTGCTAAGCGTGGATTCAGCATTCACCTTTACCTACCACCTTCTGACTCCCAAGCCTCGTTTCTGCTCCTCCAGATGTTTGTGTTATGCTTTGAAGAAAAACCCGCTCACTCACCTCCTTAGCAAGCTCCTCTGAAGCAAGGAAACAAGGTGGCACTGCTTGAGAGGGAGCGGATCGCGAGGACACGCTGGCACCCACAACTGCTGGGTGAGGAGAAAACAGGGTCCAAAGAGGGGCAGTGCTGAGGCTGGTGGCATCAGCTGCTGGTTTTCCAGAAGAAGCTGCTCTGGTGATGAGCCCCCTTTGCGTTCCCGCAGGCAGCAGGGCTGTCTCGTAGCCCCAGCTCTCCTCTGTCCCTGCCAGAAGGAGGAGAGCCTGCAGGCTGGCATTGCTGGATGTTTTCCTGGAAATATAAATATGTGGCCCTTGCTGCACCTTCCGTGGACTTTCAACAGGACCTTGTGGGAGGCAGCTCCGGAGGACTCTCCTGCTAGCGAAACACTCTCCTCCTACGCTTTTCAGCGTGTTGCCATCTGGCTGTTGTATCAGAAGCAACAGCCAAGCTATCCTGTGCCATTTGTCACCATGCTTTCTCATCTATACTGGCCCATCTTTTCCATCTGCCTTTGACATCAAGTAGCTCCAGCCCCTCTGAGCTCTCTTCATGTCAAACTCTCTTTGTGTCCTCAGTAAATTAGATCTTTTTGGAGAGAAGCGGGTGGAAGGAACCACAATTCTCCAAAGGAGGAGGCACCACTGATTTACGTACAGACCTTCCATTCTCTCCTCACCCAGTTTTTATCCCCCTTCCCACAAGCTCCCATTCTGGATGCCGGAGCCCAACACCGAGACGTGCACCGGGGTCCCGGCTCCCCTGGAGCCAGCACGCAGGTGACGACAGGGACCGCCGCTGTGCTTTGGTGCCTTTCTCAGCGCGGAGCCTGTGCCTCATCAGCTCCAAAACCATCAGATCACACAGGGCTCAGACCCTGCAACACACAGCAATGCCGACTGCTGCCAAGAGGCTTGGCGGTCATTAGCCTGTATTCAGCATAGTCATTTGTCTGATTATTTTTGTTCCGTGTCTCTCATTTTCATGTCTCTTTTGGGTGACAAGCAAGCTGCAGCCCCTTCCCCTTCACAAGCTGTGTGCTCATCCCCTGATCATTTTCATCCCTGTACCACAGAACAAACACAAGCAGCCCCTCCTGCAGCAGTCACCGTGCCCTCCTTGCATGACCAAACACTCATGTGGCCTCTGCTCATGTAGCCCCACACGCGTGCACAGCATCATGCATCCAGGCATGTCCACGCTCTGTGACAGGTGCTTTGGTCTTACAACAACGCACACAGCCTCACCGTCCAGAAATGCCTGGGGGGCTGCTGCAAGGCTGCACGAGTGTGCACTTGTCCTGAACTATGATGCCCATCACCTTGTCCTTCCCAAGCAGGAGAGGTTTGGGGGAAGCAGGAGGGGGAGCTTGGGATGATGCGAGCTCCAGCCTGAGCCAAAGGTGGATCAAGGCTCTTTCACAGGAGCTGTTGGGGTACACTTGCAAACACTGTTCATCTACTTTTCTGCTCTGTCGATTTTGACACTCACAATGAGGTGCAATTTTCCTTAGTGTGTCATTTAGCTCCCATCATACTGAGAGATTCCTGTGCCATTATAGCCCTGTCTCCCATTATCACTTCCCACGTCTCCTGGTGCCAGGTGTCGGGCTCATTCCTTTGATCCACAGGATCTCCCCGTTTTAGAGCAGAAAATGCCTGCTCTGCTCCAGCCCTGCACACAGGGAGAGCTCACATCCCCCTTTTAGGAGTCCAGCGCTGCCATCCCCAGGCTCAGAGCACAGGACCCAGTCCCTGCAGCACTGCCAGCCACCAGTTTGCCCCATCTCCTCCCCTGTGATGCTCAGTCTGCACTCAGTCTCTAATGAACACAAGGAATGTGGGGACAGGCAGGGACAGGCAGACATGACAACTGTCACGCTTCTCTCTGGACAGAAGAACAACAGTATGCTGACAAGGATTTATCGGGAGGGGCTGCCTCGGTCACACACAGGGGCCGTGGGAGCTGCTGGCCCATGGCCTCTGTTTGTCACCCACTAAATCATGTGGCTGACAGCAGGCCACCAGCAGAGCTGGACCTGGTGCCCCGGCCAGGTGGCCCCGTGCTCTGCTTGCTGGCCCGAACACCGTCTGCATTGCAGCAGACGGCAGCAGATGCCTCAGCTCAGCTATGCCCGTCTCCCACCGGCACACAGGGAGCAGAGCAAACCCCACACTCATCACCAGGCTTTTTAGGAGCTTTGGCATTGGCAGTTTCCCCCTACCGAGCCTATGCCTTTCCGGGTGGCTTCACGAGCAGGAAAGAGGGCATTTATGTCCATGGCAAGGGAGTCACGCTCCGACGAGCAGCAGTGAAGCCTTCATTTTAGGAAGAGAGGAGCAAGCTAGAATGGCTCAGAAACCCAGCCAAAACCAAGACAGCTCAAACACTTCCAGAGGGTCCAACTCAGCTGCAGCAGGAGGAGGAAAGAGGGTGCAGGCAGGGAAACGAGTCCACAGCAGACAGAGATCTGTCTTGTCTGGCACCCACTGGGTGTTTGCCAATAAAACAAGCTCAAAAGGCGGGCACTGAGTACGTCAGAGGGTTGGGATCCCCCTCCAGCACCGAAGGCAGAGACCGTGCAGTGCAGGGAGTCCCGGGGAGCTCAGCGCTGCCGGTCCTGCAGCCCATCCATCACAGCGCAATCCCAAGACGTTTCACATAATGCTGCGGCAGGTGGCAAGGCAGGAGCAGGCAAAGTCTGTTCTGAGGGATCCTCATGACAATAAAAACATGCCTGGTGCACCCGGGTGAGTGGCAAGCCCAGCTCTAACACACATGCAACACGCACGGCGTCAACTTCCACCAACTCACACACGCGGCGACACACCATCGGTCCCTTCCCCACGTGCCAGCTCCCAGCAGCAACTTACCGGCTGCCACCTCTCCCAAGGGAGAGCCAATTCCCCATCCATCTGATGGGAGTGTGCCAAGGGGCTTCTCCACCCGCCTCCCCGTGCGTGTGCGCTCACAGATACATCTTCTCCACCAAAAGCGACGCATGCGCACGCCCCAGGGGGACCCAGGTCAAGCTCTCCCAAGCTCCTAGTAAGTCCAAGGTCCTCAGGAAATGACCAAGCAAACTGCTTTGAAGAAGACTTTGTCCCCACAGCCCAGCTGGCCACCCAGAAGCTTAGGATTAATTGTAAGCCTAGCAAAACACTAGGAAAGCCAAAAATAAATACAGTGAAAGAAGAGCATTTCCCACTTGAAAGCCATGGCCACGGGAAGTCAGTCTCTTCTGGGCTGGTTCCCAGGAGGCAGCTCAGATTCATTTATTGTGCCACTCATATGAATGTCTCTCTTTGGCTGTGCTGCTCCCTTCGTGCTCCCTCCCAACCTAGGAGAAAAAGGGCCCATTATTCAGGCACGACGCCATTCCTCGGGCAGGAACGGGGCGCCCGGGCAGGCACGTTGCTCCCCAGCATCCCCAGCCCCACACAGAGCCCCTTCCCAGGGCCCGGAACCACCCTCCGCTGCACACAGGGGAGGATGCAGCCTTGGGAAAGCCGGAATAGTGCTCACCGACCTGGGGACACCGTTTAAACAACTGCTGCCTGATTTCCAGACCCTGCTCTTCCCTCGGAGCAGAGCCGATGCCCCAGCAGCAAACAGCATGTCCTGTTAGAAAAGGATCTTCCGAAACAGACGGGGAGAGAGGGCTCATCTCTCTCATGGGTAACATCAAACCCAAAGATGTTCCCTCTTCCAGTCTTGGGAGCAAGGCACAGGGCCTCGGCCAGGCTCTGCCTCCGAGCCCCAGCTGAAGTCTCACTTCACTGCACAATGTCAGATACGGAGGGTTAAAGATGGCACGTCAAAGCCTGCAAGAGCTGACACCCCCATAATGCCCCGACAGGCTTGGCTGGTAGAATCCCTTTGCTCTCTGCTAACGCTCTCTCACCCAGAGGGCCCAAAATTCATTTTGTGGATTGAAATTGAACCAGCCAAGCGAGGGATTCAGCAGCTGCCGGTCTCCGACAGGGAGTGCAAATGTGGGGGAGCAGGGGCTGGGCTGGGCTGAAGCAATGCAGCCCACCACGACCAGCCTGGGCAGCTCCCCAGGCACCTCCCAAACTGCCCCATGGGGATGTCCCACACCACAGGCACAGACATCAGCACCAGCACACTGCCTTCTCACACCAAAATCATAGAATCATAGAATTGTCTAGGTTGGAAGGGATCTTTCAGATCATCAAGTCCAACCATCACTGATCCAACCATCAGTCCATCAATCCCACGGTTTCTGAAAGGAGCTGGGCTGCTCTACAGACCTTTACATGCTCCATAGACACCCCAGAGACAAGAGTTAGGCAGAGGAGCAGAGTTAGACCAGCACAAAAAGGCAAGGCAGATGGGTGACATCAGGCAATGCCCTCCTGCAAGGTAATGCCTGCCCACAACAGGGGACACCTGAGCAGCAAACGGGCTCATTCCTGATGCTCAGCCCAGGGACATCCCTGCCCAGCAGATCTCAGCCTGCTCCTGCTGCCGGTCCCCCTCCTGCCTCACATCTGGCAGCAGCTGCTGTCCCAGCCCATGGCGGGTGGTGGTGGACTCAGAGCAGGTCCAACAGGCCATCTCCCAGCAGACAAGTCTCCCACCATCCATCACTTTACATGTGGTTAATGCTACTGCTCAGGACTGTGAGCTGCTGTAATTACCATTATTAATTCCCCCCTCCCTTCAGGATGTATTAGCTACAAATTGAGAAAAGAGGGAGGGAGAGAAGCCCCTGGACTTGATAAATCAGCTGCTGACAATGAACCGATGTCTGCACTTCAGTGTGTGCAGGAAGCAGCCTCAGAGCATCTCCCTCCCACCAGTGCCACCCCTCCACTGGCCTCTGGACCCCTCGCCGTGTCCCCCACCTCCCTCCCTCCTCTCTGAAGCAGGCAAAGGCTGAGGGACTTCGCTGCTCTCAATTAGCACCACTTCTGCCCAAACCAAGCCAAAAGTTGACTGCACAGGCATCCAGGAAGAGGAACAAATGCCCCGAACGCAGCTGGCACACGGTACTTGGAAGTCACGGAGGGGCTTGTGTTTGCGGTTGCATCTCTCCAGGCAGCCACACCGCTTTGAGGAAAGGTCTGAATTCAAACCGAGTTTGTTAAGACGGGGCAAACCTCAGCTAGTTTCATCTTCACCCAAGTTAAAGCCAGTCTAGATGAAGGTGAGTGGGGACAGAATCGAACATACCTATGATATGAGTGCCTGTGTGGACCTGAAGCAATTGGCCTTCATGGTGGCCAAGGTCCCCACAGAGGTTCCAGCCCTGCTGATAGCAGGAAAGCCAGAAGAAGCCATCCCACCTGAGCTTATGGAATGAAAGCTGCCAAATCTCTTTCAGCCCTAGGACAGCGAAGACCTTCCTCCTGCCATTTCCAAAGCACCTCCCGCCTGGGTGCAGAAGGGGATGTGCAGATGTCCAGGGCTGCAGCTCCTCACAAGCCCATGGCAGCAGCAGGAGATGCCGCACCCCCAGAGCGAGCCCCTGTGCACACACTCGGAGCCATTACTCCTGGCAGCAAAAGTGGCCTGATGGAAGAGGAGGGGAAGACTACAGCTTGAAGCCTGCTGGTTCTTGCAGAAAGCCTGCTGACCTGCACAGGAGGACAGAGAGCCTGGTGAGAAAACCAGAGACGCTTCACGTCACCGAGACAAACAGCTCCAAAGTGCCCTCCGGACCAGGACAGGGATGCTGTGCAGCAGGGAGAGGCGGTGAGCAGTAGGAACGAGCCTGTATCGCCTTACCCATCTGACAAAACCGGCCCCTGTCAAATTGTGCGGATGCTGTAAAGGAGAAGAGCGATCCCGGCGCAGAGACTCCTGCCTTTCCTCTGAAGGGAAAGGGACAGACAGCCCTCTAGTGTAAAGCCAACGCTCACCGTGTCTGCATGGGCAGGGAAAGCATTAATCACAGCCAGGTCCACGCCGGATGCCAGCGCTTGGGAAGGGACCTGCGCCCAGGGAGAGGGGTGTGCTCCCCAGCTGCAGCCTCCCACCGCCCCTCAAAACACACTGGGGCTGTGGAGATGTGCAAGTCCTAAAGGTGCCGGTGGCTTTCAGGTGACCATTTTTCTCTGCAGAGACAAATGTAATGTTAACAAACTCAGTATTTGCTCTTAGGATTTCAAAAGATGCCTTTTGTCAGAGGAGGGTATGTAGCCTTCACAGCCTGACACCAGCTCTCAAAAAAGGCTTTTGAAATCCTGACTTGGCTGGCAGCTGATGGCACGTCTCTGACAAAGCCCCCCGTGGTGCCTGGAAGCAGGGAAAGCTGAATTTGGGGCCTCTGAAGATTTTTTTCCTTTCCTCACCCTCGTCCCTTCTGCTTAAGAGTCAGACTGAGTTCGCATCTCTTCCTTGTGCACGTTGCTGTGTTATGCACATAGGGTATTGTAAGTGGCTCTGATCATCACTCACAGCCCTAAGAAAGACGCACAATTAAAATCAATATTTAAAGTCATCAAACAAGTACACACAAATTTTAACAGCCACACAATTCACTCTGACATAACAACGCAGGGTGCAGAGTCGAGAGCTGCGCTGGAGCGCCAAGAGCATAGTTCTGCCCACAGTCTTCAAAATTTAATGAAAACACACCAGTTTTAAACACTTTCCCAAATCCAGCTCACAAAATCTGTCACTTTGATGTGAATGGTCCCAGTCTTAGACTAATCAGTCACTTTTACTTTCTCTTTAGTAGCTAAAGACGCAAATGAACTCCCAGCAAACTGCACAGCTTCAGGAGAAGAATTTAGCAGCCAGATGGTTCTTGCAAAAGATTTGTTCTTAACAAAAAAAAAAAAAACCAAAACAACAAAAAAAAAGGAAGTTAACCCGTTTCCCCAAAGAGCAGAACACAGGAGATGATCTAACACATCAGCAAGCAATTCTGAGCTGTTATCTTAGAGCATCGCTTCTACTGTAGAAGTGCCCCTTCTTCCTAAACCATCATGTAAATTATAATTGTCACTAATAACTGATCAATTAGTACAAGTCCATGCAAGGCACTATAATTATCCCATGCACTCAGGGAAGAAAAGAAAGCATCAAATTTGAATGCAAACATTCCTTTGTTTCCAGCGGAAGGTGCAACACAGAGAGATAAAAGAGAGCACAACTGCTAAAAAGGCAACAAGATTCAAAGAGCCATCTGATGGAATGTGCCAAACTCCCACAAGATGGAGCAAAGCTGTGACGGGCTGGAAACTCCCATCAGGGCAGCGAACCTCACTCTGCTGGTGAATTTGCATTTGCTCTCTCTAGGCCTTTTTTTAATCCCCATGTGAAATTGCAGCTGTGGATGGGTTTCAAAGCATACCTGACAATAAAGACTCTCCAGACCTTCACGGAGACCTCCTTGGATAAAGTACAGAAATGCGGGACAAGAAAGTTTTTCTGAGTCGAGCTCCAGGAAGTAAACAGCAAAAACAAGTATCACCACCATTCAGCAGGGTGATGTGGAAAAGCCAAGTGAAGGATGGGAACCCTGGACTTCTTCAAAGGTTTTTGAACCACTGCTAAATAGCACTTCAGTACAGTAAAAAACCACGTTCCTATGTAGGTAGGCATCTGTTTGCCTAAATGTCTGAGCTTTTTGAATGAATGAAAGAGGAACAGTATTAAGAAGTACTCACTTGGCACAAGAGGCGCATGAAGTTCTGCTGCTGGCCAGGGAGCTATGGTGGACACCAAGGTGGATACGAGCACATGGTTGTTCTTACAATGAGCAGCTCCACCCTGGGCTGTGCGAAGAGGAGTGTGGAAGTTACTGCCTCTCCGGTCAGGACTGGGGAGACTGAACCTCCAACACCGTCCAGTTGTGGGGCCCTGCATCCAAAATTAACATATGGAAACCAGAAAGGTCTGGTGGAGGGTGAGCTTGATGGTCAGAAGTCCACAGCATTATGTCCCACAAGGTCAAGTAGAGGGAGTTAGGGTGGTTGGGTCTGGCAAAGAGGAGGTGAAGGGGCAATCTAATTGCAGCCAACAGCTACTCAAAGGCCATTATAAGGATGATGGAGCCAAACACACCTTTGTGAGGCCAGATGAAACAGCAAGGAGCCATGGCCAAGAACCGCAGTTCAGGAGGTTCAGTTCAGACATTAGGAGAAGCTTTTTAATGCCTGGAAATGCCTGGAAATGCCTGGAAGTGTCTGCTGCCTTCCTGAGTGTCCCTGTGCCAGGGACCCTGACTGTGACTCTTGGGTCCTCCTTGATATCTCCCTCAACGCCTGCTCCTGAACTTACAGGGACAGCCACTTGCTCCCATCAAACACGGACCCAGGCACTATGTGCACCATCACTCCTGCCCCACCACCGCCATGCCTAGAGACAGACAAGAGGTACCCTGACCATGCCAAAGGGACACAGGCCACTCACGGTCCTGACCCAGGGCAGGTAACAAAGGGCTTGAGCAGCCTTGGCCAGACAGGCCAAGAAGTCTGAGCTATGGAGAAGGAGAGGATATCTAAGTCCTTGGAGATGACATCCATCCTTGACAGGACAAGCCCCTGAGAAACCTGATCTAGCTTTGAAATTAGCTGTGCTTTGAGCAGGAGGTTGATTAGATACCTCCAGATGTTTCTTCCAAACTATTATATGATTTTATGAAAGCAAATATTCTGTAACACTGGAGTACTTTCTTGCTTCCAACTTCCTCAGTGTTTTGCACGTGCTTGTGAAATGCTTCTGCTTTTCTTGAAAACCAGGAAGGCTACAAAATAAAGCTCAAGTACTTCTCTAATCCCCTGATTCCAGGAGTAGAGACTTGAGAGGGACAATAAATACTGTGAAATCTGCTGGTCCAAGCAGCTCCAGCTCCAATGCAATGGCTGTGAGGAAGGCAGGCCAAACCTGAGAGACAAACCCGCTGTTGATGCAGCAACACCCCTAAGGAGAGTATCATCAGTCTTGTCGCCTGACACTGTGTCACTGCTAAAGAAGTGATCGGCGATTGCACAGACCTCCACGTTTTAGCTCTGGACTGACCTTTAAGCATATTCTGGGTCCGTCGGGAGATAACTCAGCATCACTCTCCCAGCGTTAGAGCTGGAAAAGCTGAAACTATATCACAGAAAGGCTCATTGACCTGCTCAAGGATACAAAGAAGTCAGAAGCCAGGCCAAGACCAGACTTCAGAAGCCCTGACTTCCAGGAGCTCTCTAAAAGCAAAGTAAATATGGACAGAATCTGTGCAACACCCCATGCAGATACCTTTTGCCCTTTCCATACGTGCTGCACATATCCCATAGGCAATATCTGTGTCACTTTGACGCCACTCTGCTCTGAGTCTGGGTATCATCACTGAACACCACCATAACGGACAATCATCCACCTAAAACTCACGCTGCTGCATGTCCTGATAGCCACGATGAGACACCAGCGCAGGCTGAGGTGAGTTTGCACATTTTAGCCAAGTCTGTATGAATTGCTTTGACATCTCTGTGCAAATACGGGAGCTTCTACCCTTGGCTTCTTTTAGCTGATTATGGCTTTTCAGTACAATTTTCTCCTTTTCCCTCAGCCTCTGGAAACCTCCAGGAGTTGCAACCACAAGCATGAAAGGGGAGGAGAGGCTGGGCTTTGTAGATCACAAGACTTCCTCCTCCCTCCCACACCTCTGTGTGTGTCTGTGATGGAGAAGCCCCAAAACCCTGTTACTCACAAATCCCAGACAGATCCATCTGGCTCTGGGACACAGCACAAAGCTTTCTGCATGGACAGGAGGGAGAAGTCCTAGTGCAACTCCCAGCCCTTGCAGGCACCATGCTGTGATGCTGCCTCTTACGACACCTGTTTGCAGTGGTACAGGGTACTCCTATTCCACTGTGTGTGTGCCTCCTGCATAAAAAATCACCTCTTTAGGAACATCAAAAGAGGAGCTTGGCACTCAGAGATATGTCTTAATGAAGGTGACAGCAGCAGAAAGCATTGCAAATCCAAGGGGAAGAGAATGCACACCTAATTAGACCGATTCCTTTCTTCTCCCTTTGGTTCTGCCTCCGGCGGGATGCGCAGGGTGAGTCCAGCGCTGGGGCTGCAGCTTCAGCCTCTCCACCGGGATGGACCCTGCAGCACAGTGGGGCCGAGCTGCCTGAGCCCCTGGCACAGCAGCCCCGTGCAGGCTCAGAGCAGAGATTAGAGTTCAGCTCTTTACAATCTTCCTTGTCCTGCTTTGTGCTGAGGCTCCGGCTCAGCTGATTTTCCCTCTCCCTCCTCCTCTCCCTCCAGGCTCGGGAGGATGGGGAGGAAAGGGAGGCACTGCGCTTTCCAGGGGCTCCCCACGGTCCCCACCGCTGTGCATGCAGGGTGTGTAGCAGTGTGCCTGAGAGCTGGCCTCCAGAGCATCCTTCCCCTTCCCTGCCCCCATCCCACAGTCTCCTTGTGGCTTACGAGCCAAAGAAGGTAGAAAATTCACATGGGTGCTGCTGGATTTTGCAGATTTTGCTTGTTCCTTCAGAAGCCTTAATGGCCAAAGTCATCACCGGTGTCAGAAGATTACACAGGCACAAGGCCTTCATTACTAGCACCCTGATTGTCAGAATTATTTGTAGGGGTGTGAGTTGTGGACCCCCACATCCCCTGTCAGCTTCCAACTCCACGGCGAGCCACCAGGACAGACAACCGACCCCTGCCCTCTCCTTCGAAGCCCCCAAGGCAGGGCAGGCAGCAGACGAAAGCAGAAGGAGGCATCACAAACTGTCCCTGTCCTCCCCTTGCTCCTTCCCACCACCAACTCCTTCCCACTCGTGAACGGTGCAGGCTTCCGGGAGGTTTTTCCTCAAGCAAAGTTCAGAGCACCTGAACAGGGGACGGAGGTAATTAATGAAGGAAGGGGCTTGTTAAGACAGGACTGCTGTGCCCCCCGTGCTGGTGGCGCAGGCACATGCTGCCCACAAGCCCCAGCAGTGGGGAGAGCAGCGGCAGCTTTCTCAACGCTTCTAATTAACTTAATTTCTGGACCAGCTTTCTCTAGCGCTCGTAGTGGGGAAAACATCACAGAAACAGCGGGGACACGACAACATCCGCACTGATACAACACCCAGGCACGCAGCAGTGCAACGGCACCTCCACCTTTTTGCCCTGATATTCCTCTCCAAACACACCCTGTGGTGGTCCCACAGAATAGAGGTCTAAGGTATGTGCTGCCTGGTGGGGAAGAGGGGACCAAGCCTAGGAAATGCTGTGGCCCCTTGATACAGAATGAACATTATACAGAAAGGAAATATAAAATAATACACCGATAAATGGTGTTTTCTCTCCAGAAAATAAAGAGCTGCTCTCACATCAGTGAATAAGTAGTCTCTGAGGTTGGTGTAGGCTCTCATATTACAGGGGTTTGTATTTGGCTTTTTTAAAAATAAATTTTGTGAAAGAATAAACATGGAAAGACCTCTTTCAATATAAATAAATTGTGTTAATAAGGCAGTAAGTGCTGAGAACACCAGCTCTGCTGGTTGAACTGCCCCTGGTGGCTATTTCTGGCTTACAAGGCACTTGAAGTATCCTGGCAGCCCACGGTGGGAAATGTAGTCCAGATACAGTAGGATGGTCACTCATCTAAACATAATCTCCCAGGGTTCATGAGGACTTTACAGTCACACCGACCAGCAATCCAGGCTGCCCAGCCTCTCACAGGAGCAATTCATAAACTGCAGGAAAAAAAACAATAATTCAAACCCCTCAAAGCCTTGTTCTATAAATAAAGCTGTCGTAACACACTTTTTGTATTTCATTATCTTCTGTGTTGTTTCACATGATGCTGGTAGCAGCCGGGAATGTCACAGTATAGGGAAAGTGCTGCGCTGCAGCGGGATGGCGAAGGGAGAGACGATGCTGGTGCCCGTACCCGTACCACACCCATCACCTGGACACTGCTCTGCACGGCTGACAGCCCTCCCACAGCATCACAGGCAACAAACAGCCCACACCACCAGCTTGGCACCAGGAGTCGGTGCCCCAGCACACAGCCACGGGGTTCAGATCAGTGGGTGACCCATGCACCAGGCACAGCAAATGGATGCTGAAATACCAGTATCCCCTAAGGGCCTGCAGGAGAAACTGTCACTGCAACCTGCTCCCAAGGTGTTCCCCAAACAGGAATAAATTGGCCATTTCAGAATTAAAACCGATACAAACTCTCTAAAGGAGGCAGTGTGCCATTCGGGTCTGAGCTTGGATATGTCCTTTGATCATCACAAATAAATCAGCCAGAGTGCCTTCCAAAATAGAAAAGAAAAAAAAAAAAAAGAAAGAAAGAGAAAAAGCTTGTATTTGATTCACTGATGGGAACAGGAAGCAAGCTGGAGACGGAACGCACGGGAAGAGACTCCGTGCAGCAAGAGCCTCCCTTGACCAGCAGCCTGGACAGCAGTGGAGCTCCTGCAGTGGGTTGATCACTTCAGTTAAAAATTGCACCCCATGGGCTGGGTTTCCAGCAAACACACCTGGGTGGCACATGCTTCTCCAAGTGGTCTGGACCTGCAGCGTGAGAGCATGTGTTCCTCCAGATGTAGGTCTTTATTTCGGGTTTCACCCGGAGCGACTGCAAACCGCCAAGCCACGACGGCACCACGGGGCAGCCCCATCCCCATCCCTCAACACCGGGAGCCGGCAAGCAAAGACTATCGCCAGGGCTGGCAAAGCAGATGAAAAAGGGCTATTTTCAGCCAGAGAATCCCGTCGTGCTAGGCCGGCTACATGCTGTGTGCCTTTCCCCCGGTGGGGTGACTCGACGTGGGGATCCCCCCCAGCACCCCCAGCTCTTCCCAGCCTCTGGTTAAAGGACAACTGAGCTGAGCCGAGGCAGGGGAGACCCCGAGGGCGGGGTGCTGCAGGGTCCCCGCTAATCGCCATCCCTCCGGGGCGCCTGCAACCTCCCCAAACTTCCCCGGCCGGAGGCACCCGCAGGCGGCCGGGCGCCGGGAGCGGAGCCGGTACCGCCCCGCCGGGAAAAAGCCGGGCTGTCCCGATCCCCGCTCGCTCCCCGCGGGCGCTGCCGTTCCGGCCCCCTCCGCCGGGGCAGCAGCTCCGCGCCCCCCCCCGCGCGGGATGCGGGTTTAAGAGCGCGGGATGCCGCTCCCCTCGCCGGCACTTTGCCTGCTCCAACTTCGGGGGGAGCCTGGGCACCTCAAGGCCGAGCTGAGGCAGGGGGCGGCCGATCTGCCCCCCCCCCGCCACCTCCCCCGTGGGTCTGGGGCCGGAGAGGGCTCAGGCCGTTGCTCCCCTTCCAGCCCGCTGCCGTGCCGGTGCTCGCCCCCGCCGGCCTCGCCTCTCCGCCGCTCCCGCAGACGCGGCGCTCCCGCTCCCCCCGCGCCCCGCCGGGCAGCGCGGCCCCCGGGCTCCGGTCCCTCTCCCCCGCGGCGGGAACCTGGCCGCGACTCCACGGGGAAAAAAAAAAAAAAAAAAAAAAAAAGAAAAGGAAAAAAAAAAACCAACAAAACAACAAAAAGTTGGAGCCAGGGAAGTTCCCGGTGCGGTGCGAAGTTGGGGACGTGGCCGCCCCTCTCCGTGGGAGCCCCTGGCGGGGGGGGGGGGGGGGGACACGGGGACGCACCTACCTTCAGCGATCGCCCTCTTCATCTTAGGGGTCGGGGAAGGCACGTCTGGAGGCGCAAAGTCGAGCGGTAGCGGTACAAATCCTTGCGAAAGCGGGGCAGATCCTCCTGCGAAAACTTCAGCCCGAGCGCGGAGCGGCGGCGCACGGGGAGGGGGCTCTCCCGGTGCCGGCGCCCTCGCTCATCGGGGGAATGAGCAGCCCCCGAGCTGGAGTCAGCATCCAGGCGAGGCTCCCCCTCCCTGCCTGCCTGCCTGCCTGCCTGCCTGCCTGCCTCCTCCCTCCGTCCTTCCTTCCTCCCTCCCTCCCGCCCGCCGCCCGCACGGGGCCGGGGCTGCGGCGGATCCGGCGGCGGCAGAGCCGGCGGCGGCGGCGGGGAGCGCGGAGCCCGCTGCACTGTATCCCGGGAGCCAGCGAGCGGGGCGCAGGGATGGAGAGGCGATGAATGTTTTATGGGATCATGTGGTTTGACGTGAGAGGAATCAGCCTAGATCGGATTTACTGGCTGGAGGAGTGAGAGGGAGGACGGGGGAGACGGGCACGGGATGGATGGACGGATGGATGGATAGATGGATGGATGGATGCATGGATGGAGGGATGGAGGGAGGGAGGGGCCGCTCCGGGGGCAGACGGAGCGCGCAGGGGCCGCTCCGACGGCGGCGGTTCGGCGGCAGAGCCCCCGCGGAGCCCGGGCAGGGCTGCCAGGGGCCGGGCGGCTCCGGGCGACTCATTCCTGGAGGAGAGGTGCCACCTAAAGGAAGCCGCGGATAGGGACGCCCGGGCGGCTGCGGGCATCGCGCCGGCCCTCTCCCCTCCGCCTCCCGCACCGCCCGGCTGGCCCCGGGTGCGGGCTTCCCCCCCGGGCGGGTGGTTTTTCCCCTCCTGTGGTCCCCTGGAGCCGGGCTGCTCTCTGGGGAGGCGGTGGGGGATGCCTGAAGCGGCACAGCCTCTTCCCGCTGGGCTGGCGAGGCCCCGACGCAGGGTTTTGTTCTGCTGGTGCGGAGCCGCTGCGTTCTCCGGAGTCAAGACAGGCCCTTGGGTAGGGTCCTCTTGTGTGTCTGAGCCCTCTCACCACATCCTACCCCTGCTGTTCTGGGATCACTCTCCCGTCCACAGGAAGGACAACAGCTTACCTCAGTTTACCCAAAAAGCACGAGGTTTGCACTGGTGGCAGGCAAGGAAGGATGAAGCTTTCTTGTTCTCCTCAGCCCTCCCGCAGTCTTTCCTCCTTCCATGTCCTGGAGCGGACAAGTGCTTACTGCATAGGCCGCTCCCATCTGCAGTTGTCCTGGGAAGCAGAAAGATGGATTTTTATTAAGTGAACTCATTTACGCGGTGGGGAAAGGAGGAGGGAAGGATGGTGCCAGAGAAAACTGAATGTCTTGAACGTGAAGGCATGGTCGTTCTGTCCCTGCTAGTGAGAGGTTTCAAACTGCTGCCATATGTGTGTATAGATCTATATCTATGTACACATAGGTGTATGTATGAGGGTGAATATTCATTCCTGTCTCACAGCTTGTCACCCTAATGCTGACCATCTCCAGAGCAGCTTGCACTCAAGGCCTGTGTGCAACCAGGCATGACAACCACATCTCTTGAAGGCCTACCCAATTTGCATCTTTCTGTGTAGGCATCATTCCAAGATGAGCCAGGAAAACGTTTCTCCTGTGTACAATAACCCATCTCATCTCACCTGAGGATCTGTGGGGCACTTCATGCTGACACCACAATCATCCATGGAAAAAAGAAACGCAACCAAAGGAAGAACTAGCTGGACATTTGAGCCAGATGGAGCTAGTTTACCAAGTGTGGGCTTTAATTATGCAAATAGCCTCAGCTGTCCAAAGGTACCAGGGAGGTATGGCTTCCAGATGTCTTCTAGATAACCTTTGCTGACATTTTATCGGTCATTCACAACTAAAGTGTAAGAGCAGAGCAGGGGAAAGGCTGCTGTTAGGATATATGGGCAGATCAATAGAAGCAGCGTGCTGGAGCAGGGCTGAGACGCAGAGCTTCCGGGACTTGGAGTTGCAGGAGGGATGCAGCTGGCAGAGCTCTGGAATGGGCCCCAAGTTGGGATCAGGAGATCAGAGCAGGACCTACCTCATCTGCCAATCTTTCAGGATCTTCAGTGCCACCATCAGAATAGAGGCAAATCCAATTTTTTCTCACTACAGGGCAGAACCTCCCAATTGTAAACACAGCCACGTTCTCATGCAATAACACTCATCTTTCGAGGCCTATATTTTGGGGACTTGCTGGGAAACTGCTGGAAGCAGGATGTGCTTTGAGGAACATCCACACACAAGTGCTGGTGCCAGGATTAGGTGTGCGGGGAGTCTGGGGGCAACTGTGGTGTGGCACCAGGAGCCAGCCTGGGGAAGAAGCATAAAGGAGGAGTTATGAGGGCTGTGGGGTACTGTCTTCTACTCGGCTAAGCTCTCTGAGTTCAGATCACAAAAAAGGGTGCAATTAAGCCTGTCCAATGCATCACCTAGTTACCTTGCCTTACAAACCTTGGAAACCTTTTCACCTTGGTCAGATGGTGCACCTTCCCCTGCATTGGACTTTTCAGCCACCAACCGTTCTGGTTCCTCCTTCTCCTGCTGGAGTTTCCACTTCCAGTTGTCCACCTTTGAAATCCCACCTAAAAATAATCCAGCAGAACTCTAGCCACCCAGACACTCTCTAACATGGCCCAGACGTAAAGCCTAATGCCTTGAGATCCTCTCCTCCATTCTCTGGACATGGGAGGTGACCCCTGGGGAGGGCAGGGGGACACCTGGCCCTCTGTGCACTCTCTTTCTCCCCCTCCAGAGTGCCAGGGTGTAGGGATGATTCCCTAGTATTTTTCCTTCCCACAGCTCCAGCCTGCATGATCCTTATCGCATCCCAGCTTACACACACATTTGCCTTCTGTACTCCCTTTTGGCTTGCACGCCTTGTTCCCTCTGCTTGCCCTGTGTAAGGGCCATCTCCAGCTGTATCTCTGCCCATCCTGTATCTGTGTCTGCACCCCAACCAGTGTGTGCCTTACTCTGCACGTCTGAGAGCTTGGCACCATGCAGCCCCTCTCTTCTCTGTGAGTCTGTACGCACAGCCCAAGGCAGCACTTCATGAACGTGCTGCTGAGGGACCACTATGCCCGCAAGGTCAAAGGCTGGGACCCTGAGGTGGGACAATGGCTTTCAACACAACTGTCTTCTGTGGGTGCCTGGGCCAGTCTGTGGCAGGGCTGCTCTGAAGGAGTGGAAGGACTAGAACTCAATGATCTTTAAGGTCCCTTCCAACCCAAACCATTCTATGATTCTATGGAGGTGTCCAGGGTAAAGGAAAGGTGAGGTTTGGGACGAGACAAGGAGCACTCCCATACAATCTGCTGGCAACACACCTTGTTGTTGGTTTGTGGACATCTTCTGCGGAGAGAGGATGATCCTATCATGCCCCGCTCTCTCTGCAGTGACAATACAGGAATCACAGGTTAGGAATATGCTGCTCCTCACTTTTAAACACACCTTCAAGCACTTGTGTTTCAATAGTGCCCTCTGACTTTGCCATCCCAAGTGATGCATAAGGAGAGAGAGGTCACCTACGTGCAGAGCATCAAAAGTACTGCACATAAAAGGACAATGGATCTGGAAGTGTCTGGGAGAGGGCTGGAAGGTGAACACGAGCAACGAAGGAGTTAACTGAAGCTATAGGCACAAGGCCGAAAATTACATGTTCTACCAGGATGACAGCCGGCTGCATGTGGCTGTTTGGCTGACATTTCTGAAAGGTTAATCTTGAAATGGAGAGAGCACATCTGTAGAGGGCTGCGACTGACTTTTCTTGCAGATTCATGCACCACTTTGGTCTGGTTTGAGACCCAACAGTGTTACACATGGGTCACCATGAGGTAACATGGTAGCTGTGACCTTGGCGTGTGAAGTGGTGCTCCACAGTATGATGGGTGTCCAGTGCCAGCTTGGTTTCCAAGCCCATGTTACAAGTTACGGGAGGAGACTGGGTCTCCTCCAACATGCCTGCGTGTTGGACATTTGCGCTCTCCTTTTCCCAACAAGTCAAGTGGGGACTGGGCAAAGAAGGAGTCTCCCAAGTAGGAGATCTCCTGGGGGCACCGAGGTGGCTTGCAGTTACAGTGTGAGTAATTCTGTGCAGCTTGTTTGCAGCTTGGAAAGGAGCCAGCATTCACCAAGATCAAGAGACACCTTGCTTTGACTGGATAATTACATGTCCATCTTTACCTAATGCTTAATCACACTTAGATCAATTCTCTTCTTTTGGATTGTGAGTCTTGTTTGCAAAGTGTCAACCGTTCACTTGCTCTTTAACCGATGTTTGTGAGCAGAGTGGCTCTGACGTGTTGGGGGCACATTCCTGAGTCTAAGGGTGCTGAGGAGAAGGTGGAAGAGAGAGGTGGATGGGGCGAGACAGAGAGCGCACGTAAAATGGGAAGCCATTGCCCTTTGCCATGCTCTCACCTGCCTCTCTTTTGGAATAGGACCTAATGGAGTCGATTCCCGAATCTGAATATTAAATGAGGTGTAGCTTTTACGCTTGTGCTGATGCAATAAACGCTTTTTACCTTTCTTCCTCATTGCCTTGTCCTGTGTCTGATGTGGATGCCAGCATCCGAAAACATTTATTGGAGGAACAAGGAGGCAGAAAAAGGCCACTGAAAGACCAGTTTGTTTGCTGTTGTGCCTAGGGCAAGTTCTGGAACCACCTGCGCTTGCAGGAAACAGGAGCAGACATGAGCACATGGTGCGTAACAGGCAATCAGTGGGTCAGGGAATATTACCTTCCCCACTAGATAAGGATCCCTCTGAACCCCTGGATAAGTCATCCTTCTGGAGGTCCAAGAAGTCCTTGTCTTGAAGTAGTTTTCACCTGCTCTGAGGACAGGAATAGGCCCACCAACACCTGTCATCGTTTATGTATTATACCATCTACCCATTGTCTTATATGAAGGGCATGTAGATCATGGCTCTCTCCTGGATATTTTCAGCAGCTGAAACACAAGCCCTGCAGATTGACCATACATGGAGGCACAGGGAGGCTATCCATCAGCAAAGCTTCTTGGCCAGGTTTGCACACGAGGATGAACTGTGCCAACATGATTTATCCAGACACCCAGCGTAGCTAGTGCTCCGTTTTCGAGGCTTGAACTGATGCACACCGGTGGTCAGGTAAGTTGTATGCTGACAGAGTGACTGTTCCAGCAGACCAGACTACCATGAACACAGTATTGGATCATCCTACCTGCACACAAAATAGAGATAGAGATGGAGATAAACAGTCCCATGTTACATGTCAGGTCTGATTTCTTTCCTGCAGGAGGATTCCCCGCTGGGCAATGTGTCCTGGGTACCAGAATGCCTCAGATGGCCATGTGAACAAACAGCACACTGCAGGGAGAGCCCAGTAACCAGAAGACTGAAGCATGGCTGCCCACTCCTGGACTCCTTTGCAGTGAGAGGTGTTGTGCCAGAGACAGGCTGATTGAGTCCTGGGCCCTGGTGTGAGCTTTGCCTGGTTGGAACCACCCGCCCCAGCTGTGGCGGGCAGGACACTCCATCTCTGTCAGCTGTCTCAGCTCATTGCCATATCACGTTAGTTCAGGAAAAGGCACCGAACATCTGTGTTGTTCTTGTGTGCTGTTTTGCTCCTATTGCCATGAAAAGCTGCGACAGAGCCTTGCAGAGCCTGATGGGCCAGGCAGAGTGAGAAAAGCTTCCCCTCTGTCAGTCCATCCACCCCCTGCACAGCCAGTGATTCCCCATGGATGCTGCCTCTCCCAGGAAGGTGAATTATGAGCTTCTGCTTCGTGATTTCTCTCAGATTTCAGGCCTCTTCTGCCTGAGCAATAGGGTCGGCTTAGACGAGCTGTTCCTGTAAATCATCTCAGCACTCGCTTCAGCCTGACACATCAATCCCCTCTCATCAAGCAGTAAAAGGTTTCCACCTGGTCCTGGCGGTGCTGCTGAGATTGGGATGCGCCAAGAATCCTTCAGAGCATCATCGGGCCATGCAGGAAGGGCCACAGATTTATTCAGGCGTCTCTTGCAGAAGGGGCTCGGTTTCAAGCCTTAGGGGCATGTAGCTGGATGAGAGCTTGCACATCGCTTGGAACTGCCCTGAGCTTGCTCTGCACTGACCATGAAGCAACTGGGAACAGGTAAAGATGCTAAATGGACTTTGAAGAAGGGGAAAAACAAAGCCCTAAGAGATTTCTTCAGTGACTTCCTGGTCAGATTCTTGCTTCAAAGGAGGGTCCTCCATGGTGGATCTGTAGGCTCTGCTGAGAAAGGCTACGCATCCCAAGTGTCTGGCCTTGCTAGTGGCTCAAGGGTATCAAACCAGTATGATTAGTCCCCTGGATTTCTGGGCAGGATGGCTTTTTTTTTTCTTTCCAAGTGATGGACCGTATAGGTTTCGTGACTTCATGGACTATATCAGGGTCGGAGACTCCCATCAGCATGTGCAGAGGGAGCCAAGGGGAGTGGGGAGAAGGGCAACAAAAGTCCAAACATGGACCAAGGGCAAAACGTGCTCTTCCAGGGGACCCCTGTGCAGTTCATGTGCATTGACCGCAGAGTGAAGGAGGGCTGGGTTGAACCACCATGGCTGTATGTCCCACAAGCCCACAAAGTGACCTGGTCCAGAGGAGCCCAACAGAGTCATGGCCTCTCCATTTCAGCACTGCTGTTCTCTGGCAGCTCTCATCCACAGTAGCATGAAAGCCAAACCTCCAGAAGAACAAAGCATCCAGAACAAGCAGGTATTTGGGCTGGAAAGCCCTCCCAGTGCCCCTTCAGTAAGACGTGGTCACCAGATCCTGCATGAACTTTGTGGCTATCCTTGGATCACCAGGATGTGTGTTGGACACAGTCCCCAAGGAGTGGGAAGAGCAGCAGCTGTTGAGGAATGACCATTCCATCACAGCCACACCAGTGTGATTCAAGTGGGGTCACCTTCCTGGTCCTGTGACTGCTTACGTTTCTGCATCTCAGCAGCTCTGCTGTTCCCAGGTAGAGCACACTGATGGTGTGGGCTCCAGCTCATATATTCTTTAAAGGGGTCAGCTTTTTGTTTTCCTCCAAGACTACAGTGTCCCCACTGTGATGGTGCCAATCTAGGATGGACATTGCTGCATGTTTTTTCTCTGCCTTGAGTTACTGAGACATGGTTTCTCCTACTTGGTTTGGTTTTTGTTTGTTTGTTTGTTTTCCAGTTTAAGATGAGAAGAGGTTACTCATTTTTTAAGACTGACTCCTACTCTTTTGATGTTGATGGATGTCCTAGAAGGGGCAGTTGTAGTGACATGCGGAAGGGCTACTGGAGAGCACTGGCAGAAAAGGAACATCTAATTTGTGACTAGGAGCATCTGCCCCTACAGCCCGATTCTAAACGTCACATATATTTCATGGAGGAATGAGAGCATGGCAGTACCACATGACCAATCAAAACAGCTCTGATTTCAGATCTGCAGTACTCCCAACAGAGTTAGCAAATGAGTTGCAGACTGGGAACTATCTGCAAATAGTTTCCAATAATGAATTGAGGTGCGAAAGCTGCAATCTGCTCTTAGACAATCTGTAAACAGAGGGAAGGAAAATTCACCAAAATAAATTATTCATTTCAGATTACTCTCCTAGCTCATGTCTTAACTTGAAACCCTCCAGGGCCTGATGACATTTCCAGGGATGCTCCTGTACCTTAAGCAGTGCTGTGTTGGGGGCAGGCACAATGACGGTGAGGCAGATAAGGGTGTCCTGTCACCGCTTGGCCAGCACTTATGTGTCCCAACTGATGTGGATTTGCTAGCAAACATGAACCATCTCCATGGGCTGTCTCCTGGCTACTCCAGGCCAAAAATTGGACTCTCCCACAATCTGCTGCCATCATCAGAGAGAGATGGGGGAAAGGGAACCACCCTGGAACAGGAACCAAAACAGAGGTGGGATGGAGAAGAGGGGAGAAAGGAGGGCACACAGCTAAGAGATAGAGAAGCAGAGCAGGCTGGAGGCAAATTGTAACTGCAAGCTGGACCAAACCACAAGGGACATACAGATATGCCCCATCATGGAATGGCATTCCTGAATAAGGGCATGTGTGCTGGATGCTGGAGCTCACCTGTGTGATGAACCAGGAATGGTGCCCAGCCTTCCTCTCGAAATCTTCCAAACAGCCTTAGGAGAAGAAATTCGCTCTTAAGAAGAATGAGTTCCCTAAGAGTAGCTTGAGGTTTCCTGAGGGCCCATATGACTGGACAAACACCACTGACCTCAGGCAGACTGTCCAGGTGATGGGAACTACAAGCAGACTATGTCTGAATGATGTGAGGGCTTCGGTGTCCCATGCCCAAGCACTCTTCTCATGAGTTTAGGACTTGGAATTGCTTGGTGCATGAGAAACTGGCTAAAGAGCAGAAAAACTGTATATGGTAAAGAGAAACATATGGAGCTGGAGGAAGGTGCAAGATAGGGAGCTAGGGTATGGCAGTGATTATTTGTTCAGTCATCTGCAAAGATTGTTCCTTCTGAAGGTGCTTGAGCTGTTTATGGGTCCTCCTGTGCAGGACCTTCAGCTGGGACAGACCAGGTTTAAGTAGCTTTGTCATTGTGACTGTTGGTGCCCTGTGGATCTCCAGATGCAACAGCCTGGCTCTTTCATTTTCTAAAAACTGGAGTGGAGTCACAAGTCTTCAAAACTCAACACGTAAACCAGCAGACGGGACTGGAGTGCTTTAAGGTGTTTCACAGAAAGGTGTGAGGCACTATTGTCTTATTTTATTAGAATTTAGTGATTAAAAAAATTTCTTGTGTATGTTTTCCTAAAAGCATAGTGTGGGGGATGTTGAGCTGATACATGGAAGTGCAAAGTTCAGAGCAGAATTTTCCATCCTTGATCATTCCAAACTGGGCAGAAGTCTTGAGGAACAATGTATTACACTATAAGAAGGTTTTAGATTAAACGTGACCTCAGACATCACCTGGAGAGAATCTGTGGCAAGTTGGAAACCTCATTTTCTGTCCTAAAACTTGCTCTATATTCAGGGGAGTAGAGTAATACTTGAACAGTGAGCACAAATCTGGTGGATTTGTCCATGATCCATTTTGGCAATTACTGTCCCAAACTACCGTGGTCTCCCCAAATGCCAGTGTCTGGCCTTTTGGAGCTGCCTGTCTTACAGCCCAGCTAACACTAATCACCCAGCCACAGGATTACTGTTGCATTATTGCTGCTCTGGACCACAATGATTTTTCAGGAAGATGTGTGCTGAAACTATTGAGGCTTTACAAAGACCATTTCAGCTTTAAGAAATAACCCAAAGAAAATGCTGGCAACATTGTTCAGCCAGCCCTTAATGAAGGTTTTACAAATACCGCTGTCAAGGCAATGGCTTTGCTCTGTTCACAACAGTCAGGTGAACATCTGGGCACCTGATTCACAGGGGTTACCTGGGAAGTGGCAAGAGGAACTCACGGAACTGAGCATTTTGGTAAAAAATACTGCCATGTGCAGTGAGAGGGAGGTGGTGTTCTTGACAGTGGCCTGAGCCTAGAAGATCTCCTGTAGTCAGGCTACCTTATGAGCCCCACTGAGCTGGTGGCCACTCAGTCATCCATCCTTTCATATTTCAGTTAAGAAGCTGAAGAGATGACTAAAAACCTGTTCTTGCATAGTGTGTCCCCAGGAAAAATGAAGTGCCCACGTAGTTTCCTAAAGAAAGTGGTTTTCAGGAAAAGACAGAAGGCTGGAGGTAAACATAATGCTTCTCTGTGGGAAGACTCAGCATCCCATGGAAATCAGTTCTTTCATTGAAAATTTGACTATCTGAAAACCAGCCGCTCGATTTAGAGACCTAGCAGTGGCAGTAGGAATTATGAGCCTGATATTCCTATCTCCTATAAAACCTTCAAGGACTCTTCAAGGCCGTGCTGACCAGTTCTTGACCAGGTGAGGACTCGCAGAGACACCCACGCCACGCTAGCTGCTCATCAAAGGTAAATGCCACACTGCATCATGAGAGATGACTGCTGGAGGATGCTGTGAGAATGAGAGACACAAACCTCATCTCCAGCAAAACCCTGCCACAGCATTTCTGAATTGAAGGGTCTCCACAGTTGCCTCCATGACATTCTTCCTTGCCCTGACTGCTGGGTGCTGGTGTTTGTGCCACTCCTTGGCTGAGGATCGTACAATGGGCAACTCAAGGATGCTCTTTCAGCTTTCTTTTGTTCTGGAGATCCCAAAGCACACTAGAGAGCACCTCACAATTTCCCACACTGCAGGCAGAGGTTCAGAAGCTCTGGGGAGCTGCTGCAGGCATTACAGCTGTGAGCTCAGGGCTTCTTGCTTTTTCTCAGATGCAAGTCACCCTGCTCTGGCATCACAGGTTCTCTCTGTGGACTGTGAATAACGGCACTCTGCTGCTGCCTTGCTGAGAAAAATGTCCCATTAGATGAGGCAAGTGGAAGAGGGCTTGCATGAGGGCTGTGTTCAGGTGGCCAGACCAGGCCATGTTTGAACTGGGGTGCCATATGGTGCAGAGACAGTGCTGTCCATTACTTTGCAATGAAATAATATTTTGTTTTATGATTGTTTGCAATTAGCCTCCTGCAGCAGATGAATAATCTGTTCGTGTTGATTCGACAGAGACATTGTTTGGAAAGGGGACAAATAGCGTGTTCCGCCTCACCCAGCAATCACAGGCATTAAAGGAGAGAAATACGGACACACCAACCATTCCCAGCGACAACTCCAGTAAATTTAGCAATGCTGGCGTAAAGCAAGCAATAAACTCAACAGTGTTGGAGGGACCACAGAACCTGCTGCCACAAGGCAGCTCAGCCTCTTGCTGCTTGAGCATGGATGGAGAGGGGTCAGGGAGGGGAAGGGGCCGAGCCCTGCCCCGGGCTGCACGGGTCTGAAGTGTGACAGCCACCAGCACCGCAACCCCCGTGGGAGAGATGCTTTCTCGCAGTCAGAAAATATAAGCCATTTTCAGAAGGCGAACAGATTTTGGTTGGGAGGTGAGGGAAGCGGAGGGCCAAGAATAGAAGGGAACAGTGGGCGTAATTCTGACTCCCTGCTGCATTCAAAGTAAAGTACAGGACAAGTTTCAAGGAAACAGCGGGCCAGGCCTGGGGGGAGCTGGCAGAGAGAATCGAGCCTGGCAGGGTGTTGGTGATCCGACCGCGCAGCCCCAGAGGAAGCAAGAGAGCATCAATGCGGGCACATTGTTTGAGCAGCACAAAGGCGAGATGCATCACTGCACTTATCTCAAGCAGGGTACAGAGGTGCGAATGATAGCCCCCTTATTACAGACTGTAAAGGAGAGACATGAAGCAGGAAAAGATGATCCTGGGTGACAGTGGTCAAGTGAATCTTTAGCACAATGGAGCTGAGCATGAAACAGAGAGAAATCATTCAAGTCACCGAGAGTTGATGACTAGCAAAACATAACATTTTCAAATACATATGTGTGTGTGTGTGTGTATCTGGCCGTGCACAGCGAGCCACAGAGCACGGCTCAACGCCATCTACGCGGTGAGAAGGGGAATTGCATCGGGCCTTGCATCGATGTGGGGAGGACGTGGCTTTCTGCTCCCCTGTTTGCCTCTTTTCCCACAAAGGGCAGCGTTTTCCGTAGCTTGGCGTGGTGCTGCCGGGGCCCTGGCATGAACCGTGTGTGTGTGGTGACCCATGCAGTGATGGGGACATGGGGTAAAGCCAGCAGCTGCAGGGCACAGGGCTGAGAGACAGCTCTAGGTGCCAGGTAAGACAGCCCTGAGCATTTCCATGCCGCAGGAGCTGTGGCTTTGGCTTCTTTTCTCCTTGAGTGGTACCGACAGGCTGCTGGCCATAAGCACTTTTGCTATTATCTGCTCAGCTCTGCAGCTTTGGCTCGGGCACAAACTGAGGCAGCAGCAGGCGGCTGGAGGCAGAAGGCAGTGTTAAAAATGCGCTGCTGTCCTGGGATCTCGAGGTGACGGGCACAGCTGGAAGGGCCTTCCCTGTGAATTGGTGTGGAGCGGAGGAACCGTGGTGCTGAGGCTGCCCGTGGCCAGAGAGCTCGGAGAGCAGTGCAGGAACGGGGTAGGTATGGAGGAGACCAGCCCCTGGCCACCCCTGGCCACCCCTGCAGATGCTGGCGTGCAAAGGAGAGCAGTGGGGGAAGGGAGGGCTCTCAGAAAAGTCTCAACATTTCAGGACAGAAGAAAGCCCCTTCCCTGAGTGGTGGGGAGGGGACCTACTTCCTGCACATCGCATCTGGCAAGAGGAGCTGCCCTGGGAGCACAAGCCCTCATACTGGATGCACAGGGGACCATGGTGGTGAAGATCTGCCCCTGATACTGCCCACTGGCCTGGGAGCAGGGAATGGTTTGGTGCTGACTCCTCATTCCTCCTCCTCAGGTTTTTCCAAAGCCCAGAGCCCATCTGGCCCCTTTGGCTAATGCACCCACCTTAAAGCCTTGCCCACACTTCACAGTCCTCCCTCTTCCTTTTGTGGCACTTGGTTCCATTTTCACCTCTGCTGCAGCCCCATAGCTGTAAGAAGCCAAGGACAGCGATTGCATCCATGAAGGAGCCTGTACGAGGAGGCATCCCATCCAGCTTTAGCTCCTCTTGTGCAATTAATCACACTGAAACTGGAAGAGGACAGGCCTCCGGGACTAAGCAGGTCCCCCAGCAGTTGGTCTGTGTGTCTTGTTGGTTGTCTTGCCCACACTAACCCTGGCTGAATTCCCACCAAAGCAGCAGGGGAAGGCCTCATGTAAACACTCCTCTGTCTTCCACAGCCATTTTCATGGCAAACGTTTCTGATCTGGTCTAACAGCTGCCGTGTGGAGAAGGGCTGCCAGTCACGTGCACTGGAAAACTGCAGGCTGGGAAGTTCTTGCACCACTGCTTGGGTGTGGAAGGACCTTCCATGTCTGGACAGACCTTGGGGCTGGTCTCTTCCTTGGGCTCCAGAGGGTCTGTGAATCACACAGACAGCTTGATGTCATGCTAAAGGATCAGAGAGGCCATTTCTGAAGGGCACCTTCCTGTGTAGGTGTGATAATGTGCTCTGAAATATATAAAATAATTTCAGAGTGAGGAAGATCACTGATAGCTTTACCAAAATTTACTTGAAAACTGTTTCAAAGCATTACAAATGTAGCTTGCAAATATCTGGACGTGTTTGCTGTTCTCTGAGAGGAGTGGGTGGTAGGTGCCTTTCTGCAGTGCTCCCAAGGAGCTGCTGTGAATAGCAGAGCTTTGCAAACCACACTTCTGAAGTGTCCCTGAAATGACAGCCCTGCAGCCTGCACGTTCCCGGAGAGGGAAAATGAGCTCCAGGAGGACAGGAAAGTCTTTTTAAGTCAAACTTAATATCATCCCACCAACCCTTCAACTCATCATCACAAGAGCATTTTTTCCCCTTTAAATTGCATAGAGCATCTGCTGAGCTGCTGCAGAGCTCAGGGCTGGGTTGTCCTCGAGACCAGGGATGGCGATGCCTTGGGAAAATAGAAAACCAGGAGAGGGCACCTCCTTCAGCATCCACTGTCAGGATCCTGTGTCACCCTCCTGGGCCAGTTCCTGCTTTAGAGGGAGGTAAGGAGGATTGGGTGGGTTTCCCCACTGCCTCTGCTTGGTCCCTCTTGAAACAGGGCTCAGGCAGAGCTGAGAGCACGTGTGAAAGTGGAGTTGGGCTGAGGAAAGTTCTCAAAACTGCTGACAGGCCATGGTGGCTGCCACCCAGGTGTGAAGTATCACCCAGTGGGGCTGTCCAGACTGCAGGCAGGTAATGCAGGGGGGCTCTGATAACCCGGGAATTTGGGGAGCGCTGAGGGATGTCCACAGCCATCTCCCAGCCAGGCTTTGTCTATTCCCTGCACCATACAGGTGACAAGCAATCTGTCTGGCTCGCTTCTCCTGACAAACAGAGCTCTCCGTTCTCTTTTAATAACAACGAGCAGAAAAGGACTGATGAAAACTGATTCCCCCCCCCCTCTTCCTTTTTCAGGAAACCTGGAAAGATGTCAAAATCTGTGCATGGAGAGTGTTGCCCAGCTCTTCTGTGTGCTCCTTTGCCAGGCCTGGAGCAATTGCAGATCTTATTTTCAGCAGCTGATCTGGCAGCGTAAGCGAGAAGAGAAAGCTTGGCTATCAGTCATCAGGAGACACTAATCACTCCCACGGAGGTGTTTACTGGAGGGGCGTATGTGTGTGTGTGTGTATGTGAGCTGGGAGATGAACTGCCATTAGAATTGCAGATCGTGCACTTGTTAGCAAAGTGCCTAGACCCTGCTTTACAATTTGCTAATAATAAAGCATTTGTTCCCAGGAAACAAACGCCCAGATTTATGTCTTAGTCACAAAGGACTCCAATAGATATATTGATACCTTGTGAATCTGCAGCAGAGAGAAATATTGAAAAGAGGCTGTTTACTTGACTCCATCAAGCTCCTCTATTGATAACTGGGAGGCATTTATTTCACTATGGATAGACCACTTAGAATTGCTAACTCTCTGTTGCCAATACGTCCCATATTTAGGGTTATTATATCACCATAAAATAGCTTTATGGAGCTATGAATATAGGCACACATCAATATCCACAACTGCAGCCACTGCTGTTTGGTTTGCCTGACAGTGCTGGGGGAGCCCGGGCAGTCCTGAGGCCCAAAGGACAAGGAGGAGAGGTTTCAGAGGATAAATCTGCACGGGAAGAGCCGTCGGTGCCTTTCCCCTGCCTGGGCGTAGAGCTCAGTAGTGCCTCCTCTCTGGAGAGCCGGTGTGCAGACAGCCTTGCTTTGGCACTGGTGGCCCAGTTTACCAGCACACCTGGACATTGCAGTAACACTGGTGCTCATGGGCTGGTGGGGAAGCTGCCAGGCACCAAAACCAAGTACAGGGGCTCCAGTCTTCCTCTACAGCATGGCTACACTTCCATGGTTAGGGTGCTAGCTGGAGCACCTAGGGATGGAGGCTGTTTGTGGTGCCTCCAGGTGAGCATGGATAGGATGTGTCAGAGCACTGTTATTTGTTCTCCTGTTCGGCAGGTGGTACTTTGCTCTGGGATCATTTTCCAGAAGACCTCATCTCCTGACAGGAGTGCAGCATGGAGAGAAGGACCTCAGGTGTCAGCAGGAGGAGCTTCTTTTCCAGGGGGAATTTCAGACACAGGAAGGACAGACAGACAATAGCATTGGGATTCCACTGGGAGCTTCATGCCATCCATAGCTAAGACCTTACACAATCAAAATAGCCGTGTAGGTCTCAGCTCTCCCTTCTCACTCCATTCACATGTTCAAAATCTCTAACCGCATGCTCAGGCATGCCTTTATTTCTCGGTGATTCACTAAATCTGGAGTCAGCTCTCCGGGTGGCAGGTCTGCACAGCACTGTAACTGCTACCAGAACCGGCCTCTCTCAGGCTGTCTCAGACATTGCATCCTCTGCTACATTTCAGCTGCTAAATAATGCACTAATGGAAAAGGAAACCTTAGCTGGGGCATCTGGATTAAGATGCAGAGCAACCACAGCTTTTTAGCTTTAATTTTCTGGCTTCAAGTGATGCATATCTTAGCTTTGTTTCTACATATGTATGTATTTTTTTTTTTTTTTGCATGGGCTTTCCAAGAAGAGAGGAAACAGATTTTTACTATAGCATTTGAACTTTTGCTATTAACATTCTCCCTCGCAATAATAATTTTTGCTTCAGAACAAAGCTGCTGGATCTAAGAAATGAAATGCAGACAGTACCCAGAGCACAGAAAGGGCTGAGAGGCTCCTACAGCATTTTAAGAAAACTCTGTTAATATGGTACAGCTCTTGGATGATATCTTAGCTCTATCAATCTACCCATCTTTCTGCTTACTGCTGTATTCACCTTTGAGGGGGAGCGGCCTTTCTCTTTATGGCCTGAGAGATTTTTATTCTGACTATTAAATTAATAATTAGCGCTTCATTTACCCAGGATCTCCAATGCCCAGACAGTATTGATTTATCAAAGACGGTTACAGTGGAAAGATGGAGCCTCTTTCATTGAAGTTTTGGGCAGAGAGTCAACAGAGCTTCTTAGCTATTCAGAGGCACATTTCCCATGCAGCAGCCCGGAGAGCAAGCAGGTTGGGAGGGAGAGGGGCCAAGGAGGTTGTATTGCTGCTGGCCTGCCCGAAGCCCTCCTGGAGAACTGTCTGTGGGCAGGGCACTGGGAGCTGGTGGCACCCCCAGGCTCCCGGTGGCATCACACTCCCAGCATGGCACTGTCACCCATGATTCTGCTGCTCTGCTGATCCCCATAGGCAGCCCGTGCTGAGAATCCTTGGGGCAGAAAACACCTTTCCTGCAAGGCTCTGCTGCCTGAGGGGGACTCCAGGCTCGGGACACTCCCCATGGCTAGGCAAGGAATAGCCAAGGTCACCTGCTTGTTTTAACAAGAGCTGGTGATTCCTTTGGAGAGTTCTCAGCTGCTTCAGGAAAGGGAAACGAGTACAGGAATTTGGCTAGGGAAAGCAGTCTTACTTACCTTTTGTATGTCATAATTCCTGTTCTTTCACCTTATTTTTAAACCAGGACATAACTCACCACCAGCACCCAGAAGCTGGCTGCTTTAGTCCCAAGCATTCAGCAATACTGTTATTTGAAGCAGCCATTTATGAACTAATAAAGCATCACTAAGAAATCATGGCAAACTTAAATGAAGAAGCTGCTAGTCAGCAAGACAAGAGGTTATCCATCTCAACATGAGCATCTGCAACCCAGTACAGGGTATCTCCTATCAGTTCCCTTCCGAGTAACGTTGCAGAATGCACCTGGGACCCAAGGCACATGGAGCACACCTGGAGTTCAGCCCACGGGAGCGTAGTAAGGGCATGAAAAGAGTGAAGGCTCAGCAGGAGGCTCTGCTCACTTCAGTTGGAGCTGAAATGTGGGGAGGAGGATGCTCTGAGCAGCCGTGCCCAGGGCATATAGGCTTGAGCAGAGAGAACGAACTGCCATGGACACACCGAGTGGCAGAAGCAGCACAAACAGCCATGCAGAGGATAAGCAGACTTAGTGAGGCTTTTGCCCACAGCTGTCCAGCATGAGGGAAAGCATATGTAAAAAAAAAAAAAAAAAAAAGTCTTTACAAATAATCTTAATCTAATCTGTAGCTACAAACTCTCTAGACCTAACCACAATCACACATCACACGCAGAGATGCAAAGTGTGTCACAGTGCCCTGTGCCACGCACATGGTTTTACAGCACCGTGTGGCATGTCCTCGCTGCGTCACAGACTTGTCACAGTGGGCATCTGCATCTCACCTGCAGCATCACCCCCAGTACTGACAAAGAGAAACTCAGTGAGGATCCAAATTGTACACATTTATAACAAGCCATTTTAAGATAAAGGCTGGAGACATTTAAGGGATTAACAGAGTTAATTTATCTACTGCAGCAAATTTATCTACTACATGCAAAAGCAGTTCCCAGGACAGCGTGGTCGCTCCAGAGAAGCGAAAAGAGGCGAGAAACTGCTCTGGGTTCTCCAGGTATGTGTTTTTGAACCTTCTCCCACCAGAGGCTTCTCTCCCCCTGTGGTGCCCAGCAGGAGAGTGTCTCTGCACAGCCCACTGTCTAACGGCCTCTTCCATGGTATCATTTCCACCAGCAGTGGATCAGATGTCTGCATTTTCTTTTCTGCATCTCAGGGGTGCCTTGTGAGACTGGATTCCCAGCTGGGGAAACACCCTCCTTTTCCCTGTTTGGCTCACCCACTTCGCCAGGCACCAGCCCTGCACTGGCAATCAATTCTGTACCACAAGTCTGACAAGCTGCGACCTCCTGGGATGGGGACAGGAGGGACCAGGCTGGCTCTGAGAATAAACAACCCAGCCAAACCAGGGGAGGTCACCCGGAGCCTCCAGCAACATCCAGAACATGCAGCAGAAACAGCAGGGGGGTTGGGGCAGCTCCAGAGACTGGAATCAAGGGATACCATCTGCATCCCACCCCTCTTCTAAAACTTCTGGGGGTTTGGTCTGCGGAGCAAGAATTAAAACCCTGAAGACCTGACCATCAAATGACCTAATGGCAGGAGGCAAAGGCAGAGCCCCAAATGAGTGAAAACAAGTGTTGCCTCCACCTGAGCCCATGATTTTGATTGAGGCCCTTTGGACAGCTGGCATCTGATGGCTTGGTGCTGGGAGCAGAGAGCTGCAGGAAGAGTCCAAGCCAAGAAAAGCCGGTGCTGCTGCCACTGTTGTTTGTCAGACACCGGCAGCACGTGCCCGTCCAGCTCAGAAGACCAGGCGCCCGAGGGAGGGGAGGACCTGGCTGGGCTGAGAGCAGGGTGGTCAGTCTGCAGGGGACAGCACGAGGAGCTGTGGGGACACATCTTCTCTGCTGGGGTGTCCTTCTCTCCCGGGTGACCCTCGGGCTCCTCGGACAGGAGGAGTGGCCGGCACCTTCGCTGCCAGGAGACATCATCTTCCAGCTGCCCCCGGAGCAAGTGCCCAAGCCTGGCACAGCGAGCACTGGGAGGATTTTCCCTTGCGCCGGTGTGAACTGTGACGGTAACGGGCTGTTTGCTGTGCGACTGGGGAGAAAGGAACACCGACTACCTTGCCCCAGATGCCTCCCAGTAGTTAACAGAGTTGTGAGCAAACTGTGCTGCTGGAGACAGCATTGAAAATTCATATAATGACAGAAAAAAAACCAACACCAAACCCTTGTGTTTGAAGCTAATTGAACCAATATTTATTGAAACAAATTTACAAATACACCCCCAGGCCCCAGCTCCTGCATTTGTGGGACAATTTAGATGTAAGAAGAAGCAACCAGTTGTCTGGCAAGAGAGGAGCTGAGCAGCATCCAGGATGGTCTCCAAATAGGAAGCTTTTACATTCTGGCCTTGTCATCCCAGATGGGCTCAGGACCTCCACAGGCTTACGCAGAAGCCAGTCCCCAGCTGGTGCGTGGGGCAGACACGCTGCTCTTTTTCTGCTACAGGGACCCTGGCTGCTGCCATCAGGAGGGTCAGCACAAGTCCTACAAATAGTGCAAACAGCTTGGAGTTAAGTTGACAAATGTTTATGGCTACTGGGGAGTTGCGTTATCTTTTATCAAGGCAGCAGGGCTCAGTCGCTGGAAAGGAAGGGGGAAAAGAGGACAGAAGAAAAAAATATCTCTAAAACTCAAGGATATTTGGAATACTCTCGGAAAAAATCTAATGATTTTTATGTCAGTATCCTCATTTTTGAGGATTTTTTAAAATAACTTTTGAACTGTCAGGTTGCCCAGGCTTTCACAGTGGAAACAGAAAAACCCTTGGTATTCTGGGTAAGTAGCAAAGAAAAATGGGATTTACCCATCAAAATCTATGCATCTTCCATCTCTGTGCAAGTAAGTAGATTCCACAACAAAGTGATCCTACTAATCCTACTATCTTAAATACTGATGAAATATTCAGGACAATGTTAAACTTGACAGTTCTGCAAGTACTAGAGGACTGTTTAATTTTTACAAGCGTATAGTATGTCAACAGGGCACAGGATTTGGGTCAATATGGGAATCCTTGTCGCTGGCGAATAGTGACCAGCACCTTGCCAGAGCTTGGAAGGACCCGCACGTCCGCCTCACCCCGGGGGTGCGCGCCCACCTACGGAGTACACCAACCAGCCTGGACTACTTCTCCAGGAGAAAGGGAAATCCACCACTGCTAAAACCAAACAGCTGCTGCATCTGTGGAGACCCAAGAGAGAATCAACACAGCATTTTCATTGCTGTTGTTCCTCACCATCTAATACGTTACAATAAAAATCACCTAAAGCTGCACTGCTTTTTCCTTGTGTCCCCACACGGCATAGGAAGGGCAGAAGGAGGAAGATGGGGATCCCTTCTCTGTGATGCTGTCAAGTGTTTGCTGTGGAAATAGGAAGTTTTGAGCACTGAAGCCAAGTGCTCAAAAGAAGCAGGAACAAGTGTGCTTGAAAAGATGAACTCTGGCCTCCAGAAAACAAGTTTGAGAGAAGAAAAAGTCAGGATGTCTCATAACTATCAACGGCAAAGAACTGCTTTGTGTTTCATTATTTATATTTCTTATTCTCTTGTATTAATTTTTTAAATTTCCATTGTCATCAATTGATCCTTTTTACAAACATTTCACAGATGAATTTGTGAATTCCCCTTTTCCCTTTCTTCTTGGGTTCCCTTCTTTTAATACGTATTTTCCTATTTCCAGTTCCTTTGCTGTGATGTCACTGATTCAGCTTTCAGGTTGACAACTCTATCCCTCACCTTCCCTGATTTTCTTTCTGTTTCTTAATACATTTAATTTCCTCCTCCCAGCTTTCTCTCCCCTTAGGCCAGGTCTGTGCTGAGGCTGCTGTCGCTCTTCTCACTAAAATAAATTCGATGGGATGGGGAGGGTTTTTTTAAAAAAAAAATAAAATAGAAAAAGCAGTCTGTGGGGAACAGCCTGGCGTGAGCACTCCAGGGCAGTTCACCATGCTGCAGTTTAAGGACAGCATTAAACAAGGAATAGATTATCATTGTCTAGCAGGTATGGTTTGGGGTGTAGTTGAGCACGAGCACTCGAGACAGCAGTAGAGGACATGAGTTTGAAGTCAGCAGAGGGTGGGCAGAAGCAGATTGATGGCAGAGGGTTTGAATCTGAGCTCTCCTGTGGGAGCAGGATGGGAAAGCTTTGGGGCTGGGTTTGGGAGCAAAAAGGTTTAGGGTGAGCCATCCTGGTGGAGTGGGTCATAATGAGCTTGAAGCAGGGATGAGCAGCCCAGGCTTTCTTAGGAGTAGCTGATGGTGAGTTAGCCTAGTGTCTCGGGGTGAGTTTTTGGGTTGGAAGTTTTAATGCATGCCCCTGGCAAACACACTTTGCAGCCCTGCAGGCTGGAAAGCACTTTAGAGTTTGCACTTTCTGGGGCTTGCGTGGCTACCACATGGGTATATTTTAAGGCGGCTCCTCTGTGCGTAACAGCAGTAGAGGTTCATTGACCTCAATGGGGACCTGAGCTCATTCCACCATCAGGCAGAGTCTTATAATAAACAGGGCGCCAGGGACCCAAACCATCCACTGTCACTGCCTAGAGGGCAAGTTTCAGTGAATTTGGAGACACAACCTGATGTGTAATCCAACAAGAAAGTAGTCCAGGCAAGCATTTGTGGGGAGGGAGATTGAACGAAGCCCCACTGAGCCGGGTAGTGGGGTGGCTGAAGAGGACAGTCTCATCTGAGAGCTCCCTTTGGGGTCGGTTGAACAAGCTGTGTGATATCTGCCTCCGCTTAAAGACAAGAGGAAGGCTCTGTGGACGCTGTGGGAATAACAATGGCACATTGCCAGTGGTTAAGGTCTTCTGTCAATGACTGCCACGATACAAGAGCAAAGATGGGGTCTAGAGGCTACGCAGTTGCCAGGCTGTGTTGAGTGTTGGTAGTGGGTGTAGAAAGAGAATGATGGAGCTGGAGGTTCTCTGGCTTGGCCATCTACAATACGATGTTCTGCAAAACCACACCTAGATGTGGCTGAAAATCCAGGCTTTAAAGCCAAATCATTTTTCACAATTAAGTCCCTCAGATGTCTCTGGCATTACCCTTTCCCTCCTGGCACCCAGTGAGTTGGGTGCTCACAGACATGTTGTAATGCTGATTTTGAGGAAATCCAGTCACCTCCCAGAGTTTGAGTCTGACCTTTTCTTACCTGAGCTCTGGCTTTGGCTACACGCGTTATGTACCAGCGGCTGCAGAGTGGCTCAGAGCCACTGCAGGTTCCCAGTGGTTTGCACACAAAACTGAAATCTTTGACCCATTCAGATTAATTCTAGGAGGGTATCCATGGGATGTCTGATCCTGGGAAGAAAAGCTTCAGAAATACACCCGCCTGGAGCAGGTGAACGCTACTGTCAGTGCTCTGGGAAATGAGGCAGTTAAGGACATTCAGAATAAATGTCAAGAAATTGCAAGGAGAGTCACCTGCTCATTATTTTTATAAGTTCTTGCTGAAAGAATGCTTCTTTAGGTAGCAAATGATAGTGCCGTGAGAAGCATAAATGTCATGTCTTTTTTTTTTCTTAATTCACACTAGGCAGAGGCATCTGCCTGTTACAAGTTTCTGATAATGAAGGGCATGTAATAGTGACCCCCATATAGCATAAGCGAACCCTGTTTAACATGCTCAGGCTTCCCAAGGTGTTCGTTATGAAGCTGACTGTGCCTGATGCAAACTCATCCATCCCATTATTGCTCTGCTTTTTATTTGGGGATCACCTGAGCAAACTGAGAGCTTTGGTCTTTGAGGGAATACGTTTACACTTGAAGCACTTGTGCATTTATTATAAGTGGTGCTTGGGGTGGGAAGGTCATGGCTTCAATCAATATGATGCAGCTGGACTTAGGAAACAGGAGGAAAGAGCATCCATGTACTCAGTTCTCTCCGTCTGGAAGATGGGGCATTTGTAAAGACGTGGTATTTGTTTGCTTCAAGTATTACTGGCAGAGGACCAGCCCATGGCCATCACTGGGGTAATGAGGCCTCTCCCAGCTCTGAGTATATGCCAAGCAGGCAGGAGGGCAGTTGGGTGTGCAGGGAAAGGGGGGTTAGGACGTGAAATTCAGCTCAATGCAGGGCTCTCCCGGGCTCCAGAGCTGGATGGGGTCCTGGAAGCTGTATAGAAAAGCCAGACCAATCCTCTCCCATCTCCCATACCTGATTCTCAGTGGGGGAGCATGCCCTGCCACCATGGCCATGCAGCTCCCAGAGCTGGGTCAGCAGTTCCTCTTCTGTCTGTCACCTTGTACTAGGTGTATGGTAAACTCCTGGTATCCTCTGCAGTTCACCAGACTGATCTCCATGCTTCAAGTCACCAAGTCCATGTTTGCCCCTGGATTACTTAAGGACATGTTGACTGCTAGAGGAATCAGAGCAGAAAATATCCTTTGCCCTAGGGTGGGTTGCAGGACTGACATGGCAGGTCCCAGATCTGCATGGTGTCCATGCAGTGCTCCTGGGTCTGCACAGGAGCAATGGAGGAGGCAAAACAGAGCTAGTGGGCAAGTTGAGGAGAAAATAAGGAGGATGTTTGTCCTTTCCAAGATATAAGACTGGAGAGTTTAGCAGAGAAGAGACCCGGAGAGAAGCCAGCCAGTGTCAGCTGGACATGAGAGAACCAGCAAAGTTTGGCAGAAGTTCAGCTAGCTCTGGAGATGACTACTAGACTCTTCACGATCTAGACCCACCACAACATATTTTCTCTGTGCTCCAAGGGCTCTGCAGGACACTGACCTGCTGGATGTGAGACCATCAATAAAGATTTTCACCTAGAGCAGAGTTAGAAGCTTTTGAAAATGGTCCCATTGCCCTCTGCACCTTTCTTCTCTTCTCTGTCCTTGAATGAAATGTCTCTCTACACATAGAAGTGTTCTGAGGTACAAAACAGGTGTACAACACCTAGCTCAACAAAGCTTTAGTGTTGATGAACATCCCTTGGCATGTCTTTCATACAATGAGTCTCGGGCAGCCTTTCCTGGAAGCTGGGCAGCCTTTACAAAGTCACCATGGAGCTGCTGACTGGCCGCAGCACACGTTCCTCTGCAGTCGAGCTCCAAGATCTTCCCTGACTTGGATGGAGGGACATGGCAGGGAGGACACACGGGAAGTGTTTCCCTGCAATGAGTGCTGGAACCACATGGTGCAGGAGCCATCCAAGCACCTTGCTGGTCACCACCACAATGACATTATCAATGAAAGCATGACCAAAAGTGAGGGATGAGCCAGTTCCCACAGTCTACCCCAAGGATGCCCATTCCCCCAGCATCTCCAAAAGCAAAGCACAACCATCTCCTTTGCCGCAAGACGCAACTTGTGATGGGAGCTCCAAGATAGCTGCTGCTCTCCATCTCGCTGCTGCCCCCTCCCCTCTTTCTTCAAAGGTTTTGATTTGGTTTCTTCTCATTTTACAGCAACTGGGGTTCCCAGTCCCAGATGGTGATTAAAGCGCCTGCAAAGCTGCCTGATGGGTCCTTAGAAGCGTTTGATCTCTGTGTGCATTTGTGCACCCATGTGAAGAGATGTAACTGGTGGATCTGCAGACACCTGTGGAACCCCTGCCAGCGCTGCAGGGGGGGCAGCCTGGGTTCCAGGCAGTGCCTGTTTGTTTTATTCCTCCCTTTGACAGTGATCTGTGAAGGCTGCCTTAGTCCTGGCCTTATGCTAATGGGCCCGTGCTGAGGAAGGAGTGGAAGCACTTTTTCCAAACAAAAACTTGCTCTTCTGTCTTTCTCTGACATCTCCCATGGCTGAAGCCGTGAAACATCCCTGCAGCCCTTGTGCCTGTTCTGGTTTCTGCTGGATCACACACCGGACCCTTTCCCACCATACCTGGTGTGGCTTCCAGTAGCGCACCAAACAATATGAAATGCATCGGGTTTGGCCTGGTCCTGTCCCAGAGCAGAAGTGTGTGCAGTCTGGTGTGTCAGGGAGAAACTGTCTGTACAGTTACTACGTGCGTGCTTTCCTCAGGGGGAGCACAGCACAGAAATGTGCCTCGTGCTTGGAGCAGAAAGCAGGACAGCCCATGCCGCTGCAGGTCACACCACCTTTGGTAGCTCCAAGGAAAGCTCCATCGCTCCATGGGCTCCGTTGTCTATCCAGTGCTCCCACGCTAGATGGGCACAACTAAACAGGGTTTCGTGAGACAAGGAATCACTGGAAAATATTTTCAGAGGAAAAAGAAGCCAGAACAACTGATAAAATGAAAGGTGTTTGGAAGATACTATTTTCTTTGTCTTTTTCATTCAAACATTTCCCAGTTTTCTTTTAATCCCACTGCGTTTCTTAGTCAGCTCATCCTGCCCAGCTTTCTGACTCGGTATTGCCATGCTCTCTGTGCTTTTGCTTTTGGACCTGTGAGCCACTCCAGGCCCCTGTCCTGCAGCTGGTCGTACCGAGCGCCCTGCTCTCCTGCCTATGGAAAGGGCTCCTGGCTGCTTCCAGGCAGCCTGTGGTAGCCGTGTTGGAAGTCAGCCTTCCTGCGGCTGGCAGTGGGCATGTAGTAGGGCCACCAATGTAGAAGGTGGTATTTTCAGCAGGCAAAACATGGGCAACCGCCCACGTAATGACAGGTACACACATCCCTTTTCCCCTACCCAGCATTGCACTACTAGGTGGTTACTCAAGAAACAGAGTTTGGGTTGTGGTTTTTTTTTTTTATGTACTCAAAGTCTGCCCCATTCCCAGCCCCTTTTTAGAGGGTTATGGCAAAGAGCACACTGTCTTGGCCCCTTCCAGGAAAGAGGTTGATTTTCCCTGCTGCTGGCAGTAAATGCCCAGTCCCATCACTTCTAGTCGGGTTCTGGCACACAAGAAGCTGTCTCCACAGGCAGAGAGAAGAAAGTTGCCCATCTCCTCCTGGAGGCTTGTTCTGGGGCTCCAGTGGCAATTCTGGGGCACTCTGGTCCCCAGGAGGTAGGGAAGAGAAACAACAGGCAGCATCTTCCCATGGCAGACAGCTCCAGGCAAGGGCCCCGATGCCTCGCTGCCACTTCCAAGTAGAAATTGTCCCTCTTGGGGATGGCAGCAGGGTAGAAGCCAACAGGGCATTTCCTTCTAATCCAGCTCTGCATGGGGCTCCTTCTATTGGAGCAATAGAGACTCAAGGGAGCAATGTGTCATTGCCTGCATCTCTGAGATGTAGCCTGTAGGTGGGAAAATATGTTCTGTAGGTAGGAAAACTCCCACAGTGTCTTTTATTCAACAGAAAACATCAACAACTGCAGCTCTGCTGCCTCCTGACACAGTCAGGCAGATGCTTGCTTGCTTTTGGACATCTTTCCAATTTGATAGCGGGGGACATTCACTGGCAGTTGCTGCCTGAGTCCACAAAGTTGTCGTCTAGGCTGTGACCCGGAGCAAGTGCCATCCCACCTGAAAAAATGCTTGGCACACAGTCGACATGAACGTACCCTGACAGATCAGCTCCAGAGAAATTCTGACTTGCTTTCCAGAAACCCAGAGCCTGATGCCACCGGGACACTGCAATGCCCAGAGTTATCTCAGCAACAGCAACCAGCAGACATTTCTGGAGCTTGCTGAGGAGAGGTGACATTGGGGTAGCAACCAGCATGAATGGTCTGCAGGGGCATGACGGTGTGAGCCAGCAGCCAGCCCCCTCTTGGCCCTGCGGAGGATGGGGGGTTTGTGATTAGGGGCACAGAATCTAGTTGGAGGTCCGTAACAAGTGGTGTTCTCCAGGGGTCAGTGTTGGGTCCAGTCCTCTTCAATATATTCATCAATGATCTGGATGAAGGGATGGAATGTACCCTCAGTGAGATTGCTGATGATACAAAACTGGGAGGGGGGGCTGACACACCAGAAGGCTGTGCTGCCATAAAGTGAGACCTGGACAGGCTGGAGAGTTGGGCAGAGAGGAACCTGATGAACTTCAATAAAGGCAAGTGTAGGGTGCTGCACCTGGGGAGAAATAACCCCATGGACCAGGACAGGTTGGGGGTGACCTGCTGGAGAGGACCTCTGAGGAGAAAGACCTAGGAGTACTGGTGGACAGCAGGATGCCCGTGAGCCAACAATGTGCCCTTGGCCATTGAAGAAGAAGGCCAATGGCATCCTGGGGTGCAACAGGAAGAGTGTGACCAGCAAGTGGAGGGAGGTCATCCTCCCCCTCTGCTCTGCCCTGGGGAGGCCCCATCTGGAGCACTGGGTCCAGTTCTGGGCTCCCCAGTTCCAGAAGGACAGGGAACTGCTGGAGAGGGTACAGCAGAGGGCTACAAAGATGATGAGCGGCCTGGAGCATCTCTTTTAGGAGGAGAGGCTGAGGGACTTGGGTCTTTTTAGTCTAGAGAAGGCTGAGGGGGTATCTGATCAATGGTTATAAATACTTAAAGGGAGGGTGTCAAGAGGATAGGGCTGGTCTTTTTTCAGTGGTGCCCAGGGATAGAACAAGAGGAAATGGGCACAAACTTGAATGTAAGAAGTTCCGCCTAAACATGAGGAGGAACTTCTTTCCTGTGAGGGTGGCAGAACCCTGGAACAGGCTGCCTAGGGGGGTGGCTGAAGTCTCCTTCTCTGGAGACATTCCAAACCCACCTGGACACGTTCCTGTGCAACCTGCTCTGGGTGGACCTGCTTTGGCAGGGGGGTTGGACTAGATGATCTCCAGAGGTCCCTTCCAACCCCATATCATTCTGTGATTCTGTACCCCTCTCCCTTTGCCAGGCTTGTGGGGTGCATACAATACGGTGTGAGTCAGCAACGGAGGGAACCCCCCCCAGCCATGTGCTCCCTTATTTTCCAGCACCCTCAGGCATCACTGCAATGCTCAGTGCAGTCAGGATGCCCCCTCGCCATCCCCGCAAAGGCTGAGCAAGCAGCCAGGGGAGCGCTGAGACCTCACCCTGCTCATGACAGCTCCAGCTCGGGCAAGGGGCCCGCATGCAGCCAGGCTCCTCTCATCTGCACTAATTTCACTAGACATGAAGCCCAGCTACAGCTTTTGTCCACCACAATCATCTTAAACTTCCCCTTCTGAACATAGACTTCCTTTCCAAGCTCCCCAGTTCCCGCTCTGTGGCTGGTTTGGAGGACGCTGCTCCCTCACTGCCCCAGTCCCAGCACCGGCTGGGGCACCCCGGGACCCAGCTGTCCGGATCAGCATCATTCCCAGGCTCGGTCCCCGCCAGCGCGTCCAACTGGGCATGGCTGGAAATTTAATCAAATCGCTGGCGCTCCGCACCAGGCCAGAGCCTTCCTGATAGCACTCGAGTAGATGGAAATGTAACATTTGAATGAATGGCCCTTTAATTACGCTTTATCTGCCCTGCTCTTTTGCTTCCCGCTGCAGAAAGCCAAGTGAATGTTAATGGAGAGTAGCTCTGCAGGGCGGCTCACAACCTCACACCTGCTTGCTTTCATGCTGCTGGATGCCTGCGCAGAGTATTAATTAAGCAATTAAGGCAAAGGAGCTGTCTGCTGGTCTGTGGCCCTAGTGAAATGCTCCCTTCAAGGACTCTGGGCTCTCTTACAGCACCTGCCATTAGTGGCCATCCCCTGTAAGCTCCTGGGACCGGTGCAAAAGGCAGCAGGAGTGGTCCTGTCTTAGCCAAATGCAGCATTTGAGCTGCTCAATGAAACCGGCTTTTTCAGGGATTTCATCCATGCAGAGGCTTGGCCTGACCTTTCCTTTCCTTTCCTTTTTTTTTGGGAGGGAGGAGTGAGGGGGAGCTCACTCTGCTCTGAGAAAAGCACCATTCGTGCAGAATACAAAAGCCTTAGAAAAACTCCCACAGCAAAACCGTTCTAAGATTCTTTTCCAATCTGCAGTTTGGAAACGAATGCTGCTGTACTCTGGCCCAGCTGAGCTGTGTTGGAGAGCCCTAGTAAGGGGCATGTCCCACAGGCTCTCCTTGGGCCAGGCTGGCGATGGAGTGCTGCTGCATCTCTGCTGCTCGTGGAGAATATGGGAGATGGTGTGTCAGTCTAGGATTTATCTCACTGCTGTTAACTCGGGGAAGGAAATGGAGATAAGCCATCAGCCAGGATTTGACTTGAGACCTTGGAGAATTCACTATCTATTGTCCTTTTAGCCAATTGCAAGAGAGAAGATCTTCTCTCTTGCCCCCAACATAAGAAGGACACGGAGCTATTGAAGCAGGTCCGGAGGAGGCCACAGAGACGCTGGGGGGGCTGGAGCCCCTCTGCTGTGAGGGCAGGCTGAGAGAGTTGGGGGGGTTCAGTCTTGAGAAGAGAAGGCTCCAGGGAGACCTTAGAGCCCTTTCCAGTCCCTAAAGGGGCTCCAGGAAAGCTGGGGAGGGGCTTTTTACAAGGGCAGGTAGTGATAGGATGAGGGATAATGGTTTTAAACTGGAAGAGGGGAGATTTAGATGAGATCTCAGGAAGAACTTTTTCAATAAGAGAGTGGTGAGAGCCTGGCCCAGGTTGCCCGCAGGAGCTGTGGCTGCCCCATCCCTGGAGGGGTTCAACGCCAGGTTGGATGGGGTTTTGAGCAACCTGGTCTGGTGGGAGGTGTCCCTGCCCAGGATGATTTTTAAGGTCCCTTCCAACTCAAACCATTCTATGATTCTAAGATGAAAAAGAGCAATAGGGATTTGTTAATTGAAGGCGATCTGCAATGGCTAACCTGGAGCCTCGTGTGCAGGATGGGAGGAAGAGAGTGATTCCTGGAGGGATCAAGGCTATTTGCCTCTTAGGAGGACTCATCAGAGCGTTTGTTGCTTTGTATCAGTGCTCCACATGGGGGTTCAATGAGATCACAGGCAGCCTAACATCACTCAGTGACATCACAGATCCCATAGACACAAGCATTGATCATGTTACTAAAAGGTGGGGTGTCCTGCAGTGCCAGGTGTCCCTGTGACCTAGGGAGCCCTTTGCGAGATGTCCAGTAATCTCCACTGGAAGGAGGAGGTCTGGCTGCCCACCCAATTTGCCACATCTGATGTGCACAGGACTTGCCCACCACAATCTGTCTCCCACGCAGCCCAATTATTGCATCTCCATGGCCTCTCTCATGCTCCATAGCCCAAAGCCAAGTGCAGCTGGTTGAATCTGTGTTTCTCTAACCTACCTGCTGAGGTCACCTTGCAGAGAAGCCACATCACAGAGATGCCACATCACAGGGTGCTGTGTCCAAAGGGGCTCTCCAGGAAGCCTTTCCAACCCCAGCTGCAGCCTGTGATCCTGTGCATTGAGGAACTCTCTCTCCTCTTACGTTGTCCCTGTGGGAAATCCTGGGCATGAAAGATACCTGTCCATTGCTGATAATTTCTTTGCTTAATCCCAATGAGAAGCAGAACTGGTGAGAGAATTTTTGCTATCCAGCCACATACAGCCTGAGAGAAAAGGCATCTAGAGCTACATTTGGACGTCTCAAAAAACTTTGTATTTGTCATGCAAATACGCCAAAGAGCTTAAAAAAAATCACAGGTGTGACTCACAGGAACAGTGGCCTAGAAAATGTCTCCTAACAGATTAAAAAATTAATTTACGGTCACCTACTGCCTTCCAAATGACGGCTGCTATTAGACAGCCGGTTGTATGGGGTCGGTTAAAGAGCAGTGACCAGGATCACAACCACTGGGAGGGAAATTAAAACCTGCAGCCAGTCAGCTTGGATTGAAGGATTGTCCCTTTTCAGGTCCTCTCTTAGCTTCTCTGAAGTTTGGCTTTTACATATCCCATCTTCTCTTTCTCCCCGAGCTTCTCAGAACTTCAATCGTTGCTTTGGCTCAGAATGGCTGATACTGGCCAACGACCAGCTCAGCCATTGTCATAGACTGATAGAAAGATCTAGGTTGCAAGGGACCTCTGGAGGTCTCTACTTGCCTCTTCTGCTCCAAGCAGGGCTAAGTCCAAACCTGGATCAGGTTTCCCAGTGCCTCACCCAGATGGGTTTTGAAAATTTCTGGGGATGGAGATCCTTCCCACCTCACCGGTCCTGAAGGTGAAGAATATTTTCCTTATGTTCAGTGGGAATTTTCCCAGTTGCAATTTATGCTCAGTGTATCTTAATTTTTATTATGGACCTCTGGGAAGCGTTTGGCTCCATCCGTTCTATAACCCCTGCTTTAGGTAACTGTTGTCAGACCATTTCTGCATTCTATCAGAGCCACTCTAGTTTTGATTCTGGCATTCATTCCAGCTGGGATGAATTCATTATTCACAGGGGTGGACACATCCTCTTAATTCTGTCCTGTAAATCGGGAATCAAAACACAGAAGAGGATCAGTCTTGGGTTGGACCTATCTGAACAGCCCTCCTGGTCTGACAGAGAGCTTGTTAGGAGCTGAGAACAGCCCTTCACCTACTTGCACCCCAATCCTCTTAAGAAATCTAGAGTATATTTCCCTAGTTTGCTCAGAGGACATTCTGTTGCACTGTGTTAAAAGCCTTAAAGTCAATATATTTCACATCCATTGTTTCTCTTTATCCACTGGGCCAGTTACTGTCAAAAAAATTGGTCTGATTTGAAATGATTTGTTTCTGACAAATCCCAGATGGTTCTTTTTCATCACCTAGAGATATCATATATGCTTATAAACTGAAGGCTTTGTACTTTGTTCTTTCTTCTTCCTGATATCAAAGCCAGGCTGAGCCAGTGACGCCATGTACCCCTCTTACTGCTGTCTCCGTGCTGCCCTTCTTCAGTTCTCCCCTGCATCCCTAATGTGATTTCTGGAAGATATGGCTTGGCTCAGAGATGAAAGAGCTGGTGCAAGCTTCACCAGGCCCTGCCACCTTCTACATGTCCCAGGGACCAAAATGAGTCTGACCAGTCTGCAGTTCCCAGGTCCTCCTTCATCCTCTCTTCTGAAACTGGCTGTTACAGTAGGCTTTCTACAGCTTTTGGGGACCTTCCTTGATCTCTTTCATCTTCTAAAGGTAGAGAGTGGTCTGACATTGCCATAGCCAGCTCTCTGAGCACCCTAGATACATCCTGCTTTGTCCAATAGACTGAGGTGAGTTGAGATTTCTCAAGAGATTCCTGAATTAATCCCCCTCTCTACTGACAGAAAACTCATCGTGGAAACCCTTCTTTAAGCCCAAAGGCCTGGGAGACCTTGTCAATGGAAACATATGCAAAGGAGACATTGATTTTCTCAGCCTCATATGCATCCCTTGTCAATAAATTACCCATCCCATTCAACAGCATACTCACACTCCCCTTCTTTATTCCTTCCCTTTTAATGGTAATACTTGACATCTCTTCAATTCAAGATTAGCTTTGGCTTTCCTAACACGCTACTTGCATGCTGGAACAATGCTTCTGTATTTCTCCTGTGTCCTTTCCCACCCCTTCTGCCTCCTCTATGTGTCCTTCTTATGTTGGAGCTCAGTCAGGAGTTCCCTCTTTAGCCAAATTAATCTACTGACTTTCTTGCACGTTGGAAAGAATTGTTCTCATGCTTGGGGGAAGTTGTCCTTAAACACCTGCCAGTTTTTCTGAGCTCCTTTACCCTTTAGAACTACCACCCATGGGATCCCACCTACAAGTTCCACGAAAAAACAGAAGTCTACTCTTTGCAGACCTCCCCTGTCTTGTGGTCAATGCAAGCAACGCCAATATCATTATCACATCTCCAGTCAGCTCCTCCTTTTTTGAGTAGCACATCCAGGAGGGCATTACCTCTGGTTTGTGCATCCAAGAAGTTATATTAAGACGCTGTCCCAGACATCCTCCAGGCACCACCTGGAGAGTTTCTCTCCTGTTCCATTGTCCTTCCAGCAGTTATGAGAAAGACTGAAGTCTCTGCAAACAGTGAGGATCTACAATATGGAGACCTTCTCAAGTTGTTTGAAGGAGATGTTGTCTGCTCCCTCACCCTATAGTGACCTGTAGCACACTCCAACCACAATGTCACCCTTAGTGACTTCTCCTCTGAACAAGCAGGGTTTCACCCAGCCTGTTATACCTTCCATAGGAGAAGTTCTATACACCTCCTCAAACAAAGCACACTCCCCTCCTCTTCTCTGCCTCCTTTTCCTTAACTGCCCATATCTGCCTGCCCCAGCAAGCTTTCTTACAACATAACATATCATTAATTCCATTAATACCACATCTTGATGTCCATGTGTGGAGCACTGGCTTTTTGCTTCCAATGTGTTTGCATGATACGGGTCCCCTTTGACCCTACGTTACACTTCCCAGGGGCTTCCTGTGCTTTCTCATACCCTTTGCTGCCACAGGTACTTATCACCTCAACCTCCATTCTCATACTCAACTACCAGCTGTTATCACCATCCCACAGCATACCCAGTTTAACCCCCTCCTCACCGGCTTGGTAAGCCTGTTGGTAAAAATGGTCTTGCCCTGCTTTTTCAGATGGATCCCATCCTTGTCCAGCTGTCCTTGCTCACCAGAGAGGGACACATCATATGAACCAAAGCACTGCCTATGACACCAACCAGGTGTTAACTCATGGGGTGAGTCCTTTCCTACCCAAGTCTTTCTAGTTGCCTTACAGGATTGAAGATAACAATATCTGGGCTTCTAAATGAGAGGTCTGGAGCACCTCTCATATGAGGACAGACTGAGAGAGTTGGGATTGTTCATCCTGGAGAAAAGAAGGCTCCGGGGGGACCTTAGAGCCCCTTCCAGTCCCTAAAGGGGCCCTACAGGAGAGATGGGGAGGGACCCTTTATCAGGGAGGGGAGAATTAGGATGAGGGGGTACAGTTTTAAACTGAAAGAGGGGAGACTGAGATGAGATCTCAGGAAGAAATTCTTTACTCTGAGGGTGGTGAGAGCCTGTCCCAGGTTGCCCAGAGAAGCTGTGGCTGCCCCATCCCTGGAGGGTTTCAAGGCCAGGTTGGAGGGGGCTTTGAGCAACCTGGTGTGGTGGGAGGTGTCCCTGCCCAGGGCAGGGGGGTTGGAACTACATGATCTTCAAGGTCCTTCCATCCCAAGCCATTCTATGATTCTATGATTCTAAATCCTCTCTCTCACCCTTGCAGTCCTACAGTTGTTCTTGTTTTCTGACACGTATCCCTTGGCAGCAGCATTTTGTCTCTACAGATTTGCAACAAGGCATAGCAATCTGAAGGCCAAAAAAGCCTCACCAGCTTCTCCAGACCACCCAAGATCCAGGGCACTGGCAAACTACAAACCTCCTGTGATGTATCTCAGGTCAGTAGATGTGTGCCTTCATCCTGCACAGAAGGGAACCTGGGGTAATCAGCACCAGCTGCTGCCTTCTGTTCCTAATGCTTTGTTCAGATCTGGCTGAAACCTCCCTTCGAAGGGTTTGGTCACCTTCCTTGGCTATGAAGGGTCTGCACCAATTTGGTAACAATGATAACAGGCAGAGAAAGGTCATTTCCCATCCTGTCTGAAGTCACAAGTGTCCAGTCTTCCCCATCATGGAAGTCTTCATCCAAAAGTCCTTCTAGCCTCATCTCTTGCTGTCCCTCCTCCTTTGCATCACAGAGCTCAGGGGTTTTTGTCTCTTCAAGATCTCTGCAAAGTCTCTGTCACTCTCGTGTTCATCCTCCCTGGGAGTGCAGTCTGCTCCTTGCCCCCACAGCTCATCCATCTGCCAAATCTCAGCCGGCGCTCGCCTCCCACCCGGGAGCCCACCGTCACCCCAAGCCCCAGGAGAGGCACCAGACTCTCCTTGCAGTCACAGACCACTGGTGCAAGCCCTTTTAATGAGGGACCCACCAACTGGGAAACAGCCAACAGAAGCAGTTATCTGGAGAAACTTCTAGATGATACTGGAAGAAAACAGAAGCATCAAACTGTATTTAAGAAAAACAAAACAGACAGAAAAACAGAGATAAAAAGAGGTGGAGATACAGATAAATCTATCAACCAATGCACCTGTAGAACAACTGCATGTGAGGTGTGGGAGAAGAAAGAAGAAACAGAAAAACACCAAAACCTCCTCACCTAAATAAATAAAAAACAATGAAAAATACCCCATAAAAAACTGCTGGAGGTAACAAACAAACAAACAAAAAGACGAAGAAAAGCTGCTTTCCCCCAACAGTCTCAAAAAGAAGGTCTATCTAAGTAATTAAGCAATAATTGTTTTACCTTGCCCTGTGTCAGCATGTTGCTTTTACATGCCCTCAGTTTCTTCACCTAAAGAGCTGCCAGCGTTGTAAGGAACACTGAATATTAGTGGCAGGAAAGGCTTGCATGGATCTGAGGTGTGCTGGAGAACATGCTAGGGCAAAGAGACAAATCAGTCCTGGCAGGTCAAAAATCCACAAAATCCGGCACTATTTTATGCCTCGAGCCGCCAGCTGAGACCACGCCGTGTGCTCCATGCCATGCTCTCCTGGTCTTCCCCACACCCTCTGCTCATTATGGAGTGAGAGTGGCTCTCCTGGACAGGGCCCCTCCTCATTTTCCTGATCAGCTGCAAAATAAGAAAGTGAAGCAAAAGTTTTTCTACCTTCATTGAAAGAACTCTGAAAATTAGTTATTATAAATACTTACCTATAATCTATGTAGTTGCGTCATGGTTTGGGCCAGTCTGGCCACTGAAACCAATGACAGATGTTCTCTGACCTCTCTCCCTTCAGAGAAGGGAGAACATCT